>NC_054535.1:93888482-94185982 GCF_017654505.1 Polyodon spathula | reverse complement strand
CCTGACAACTGAGATAAAAGCTCTGCAGAGAGAAGACAGCAACACTCCATCAGTCAGATCAAGAAAAAGAGATTGTCCAGATTATTAATTAGATCACAGTTGTTCCCATACAGCCACGCACACAAGACAAAATATCACTAATGAAAATGTTTCATGGTTAAACATATTCACCTCGACTGGCTTGATTCTACCCAAAACTACACTGTCCTTGCAATCTTGTAATACCCAATGAAAACCTTGAATGGGATACTATGGACCACAATAGTTTAGAGTAGTAATACTCAACTCTGGCCTTCGAGATCCATTCTAGTCCTGGTCTTTATTCCAACCAGGTCCTAAACTAGTTAACTGCCTCTTAACAGCTTCAATTAACTACATTAGAACCTTCTTGGAGTAAAAAACTGGACTGGATTAGATCTCAAAAGGCCAGAGTTGAGTACCACTGGTTTAAAGTATTCTTGTTAGCACCACCTACTTTTTTCATTTAATGTACCTTTTTTTTTTTTTTTTTTTTAAAGAAATAGCTGCATCACGTCCCACTTCCTGGTATTATGACTGTTACTAAGGGCAGTGAAGCAATTACCCTAAACTGTGCCTAAATGCTCATACCGCATTTACAGCAATCCTATAGCTGAAAAAAAGCTTTAGAAACAGACAGCAAATTATAAAGAAGCTCATAAAACAGATGGGTTAACAGATGGTGTTCACGATCGTTATGATTATCACCTTGTTACCTTCAAAGTATGTTTAAGGCTATAGAAATAAAAGCTGTTACATAAGCAATTCCCCACTGTACAATATAACAACAGAGCGGGATGGAAATAGGGGATGAGGACTTTGAGAAGGATCTCAGAGGTTATAGTGGAGTCATCATTAAAGTAATTACGCTTTGAAAGGGCACATTTGTGTTAATGCGATTCACCCGCATTAAGCGATAGACGGTATAACCTCCCACACCATAACGATAGGTTGCGGATGCAACCCTGGTTCCCTGAAAGAGAAAATAACCATTAACATATGATTATGTATGAACATATGAACAACATGATTGCTGCAGCAAACATAGATGAAAAGCGATGCGCATCAGCACAAAAATGCAGTGTAAATAAAATGTCTGTAAGATGCTGTGCGCTTGCTAAAGCATGCTTGGAACTCTGTCAGTCAGCAAACAATGCAACGCTTCAGAAAGCTGGGGTTTCTGTAGTTGTGAAGGCGAATGCTGACAAATACAACTGAAACTGACACCAGAGGGGATATCGAGGAAGAATTCTCAGATGTGTCACCCTGGCGACCAGGATGCTCTGTCTGAAACAGACATAGATGACGTATGGGTGCCTGTTGCAATTGTAACACTGCAGCGTGCTATGGAGCAGCATCCGGATATAGTCGAGTTAGGATTTTTTTAGAAAACATTTAAGGTTTGCCGTCCATACTCCAAAAAAAGATTGTACAGATGTGTATCACAGAATTCTTTGCTAAAAACTATTTGCAGTAATGTAGCCTACCTGTACTGTACATTTCTGCACTGGCATTACTTTTTTGCACTTTTTATTACATTCATAGGTATTAATGTTTTTTTTTTTTTTTTTAAAAGATGTATTATTAGTGTAATGAATGTCTAATAAAGATTTTTAACCACATATTCGCTCTTTTGTTTTGATTACTGTACTGGTGATTGGGGGACATTTTGAATATCATGTTCCCTTTCAATTCGAAAATAACCATTAACATATGGGACATTGCCGTCAGGTAGGGATTGGCTGAGCTTTATAGCAAAGCTGCCGATAGGCCTCTGCGTGAGCTGCCGTGTAAGCCTGCACCCCTGGGAGCTTACTATACGCAGCGCGCAGAGACTCTCTTCCTCTTTTGCTCTTTGGGCCGAGAAGGCTCCTAGAGCAACCTCGCGGGTTAATGGTTATTTTCTCTTTCAGGGAACCGGGGTTGTATCTGCAACCTATCGTTCCCTTTCAATTCGAAAATAACCATTAACGTACGGGAACAGTGTACCCAAGCCTTCGCGAGGGAGGATTCTCGGCAGTAGGACAGACTTACGTCATAACGCAATTACGTAGGCAATACATCTAGGCATATGCGGAGTTGCGCCTCAGCGTCTATGCTCGCAATGACACCTGTCCTAAGGTGGGGTATCAGACACTACACCGGCATCCTGAGGTACCATAGAGTGTAGTACAGATGCTCCAAATAATGGAGCAGAGGAATCCAGCATGTTTAATCTGTAAAACCTCATAAAGGTATGCGGTGTAGCCCAACTGGCTGCCGCGCAAATATCAGACAATGGCACCCCCCTGGCCCAGGACGTTGCCATACCCCTAGTGGAATGCGCCTTCAACTGCCCTGGCGGTGGAAGGCCTGCAGACTCATAGGCTAATTTAATAGCATCCACTATCCAGTGGAAAAGGCGTTGTTTTGACAACGGCTGACCCAACGTCTTAGAACCATGGCATATGAACAGTTGTTCTGTTTGCCTCACAGTCTTTGTATGGTCAATATAACACCTCAATGCCCGCACAGTGCAGAGCATGTGTAACCATTGTTCCTCTGGAGAGGAAAGGGGAGGAGGATGGAACGCCATCAACTCGACCGGCTGGTTCATATGGAACTGGGATATAACCTTTGGCAGAAAAGCTGGATTTGTACGGATGGAGGCCTTAGAACCGTCTCCTGTGAAGCGGATACATGAAGGGTGCACTGACAGTGCATGTAATTCACCGACGCATTTTGCTGACACTACCGACAGCAAAAACGCGGTTTTCATAGACATGAGTTTCATATCCACTGAGTGGAGAGGCTCGAACGATGCCTTGGTAAGGGCTTCTAGCACCACATCAAGGCTCCATGACGGTAAGTAGGTCACTCTTGGCGGTCGCAAGCATCTTGCGCCTTTAAGGAACTGAGATGCCAAAAAAATGGCAACCCGGTGATAATCCGTCAATGCGTACATGGCAGGCTGATACGGCAGCTAAATACACTTTAAATGTAGAGGGAGATTTCCCTTCATCTAACAGTTTCCGCAGAAACTGTAATATTACTGCAATAGGACAAGATATTGAGTCATGGCCCCCCGCCAGACACCAATCTTGGAACAACTGCCATTTGTACGTGTACTGCAACCTGGTAGTGGGCGCTCTGCCGCGCTGAATGGTCGAGATCACCGCTGTCGAAAGCCTTAAGGCTGAGAGGCGCTCCCGTTCAGGGGCCAAGCCCATAGCTGCATGAGCTTGGGGTTCGGATGCCAAAGTCGTCCTTGGGCCTGGGATAATAGGTCTTCTCGCAGGGGAAGCTCCCGTGGTTGACCATGCAGTAACTGCACCATGCTTGGGAACCATACTCTCAGAGGCCACCGAGGAGCGATCAGAATCACTGTCGCCCGCTCTACCCTGACCTTCTCTAAGAGGGCGGGGAGCATCGGAGTCGGTGGAAATGCATATAGGAGGACTGGTGGCCAATCGTGAGCCAGTGCGTCGACTCCTAGGGGCCTGTCGGGATCCCTCACCGAGAACCATAGGGGGCAGTGCGTGGTCTCTCGCGAAGCGAAGAGATCTACTTGCGCTCTGCCGAACCATTCCCAGATGCACTCTACCACCTGAGGGTGGAGATGCCATTCTCCTGCAAGAGGGCCTCCTCTGGATAGGAGGTCCGTTGCATAATGGACTCTGCCCGGTAGGTGAACCGCGCGCAGAGAGGTCAAGCGCGGCTGTGCCCATAGCAACAGCCGTGATACCATTCGGTGAAGGCGGGGGGACCGTAGGCCGCCCTGGCGGTTGATAGACGCCACAACCGTGGTATTGTCCGACCGCACAAGCACGTGGGACCTAGGACCTGGCTAGCGCCATGAGGACGCGACTTACCACCACCTCTAGGGCGCCATTCCACGCGCCGCGGTCTTGGAAAACCAGGCTGGCTGTGTGCTGATGGACCTGCGGGGGAATGCCTGCTACCCCGAGGTTGAGCCTGTTGCTGTGGCGGTGTCTTACGCCAAGGCTGTTCCTGAGGCCGCTCTGGCTGGAACTGCTTACTTGGCCACATTTTGGTCATTTGCTGTGACGCCTCCCGTGCCTTGGCGGAGCGTTGCAGCATCTCTTCCACTGCCGGACCAAACGTGTGTCCGGGAGTGATTGCAGCGTCCAGCAAGGGGGCCTTATCAGGCTCCTGCACTCTCGCCTGCGAGAGCCACAGCTGTCCTCTGGCCACCACCATGGAAGCAATGCTCCTGCCTTGCGCCCGCGCATTTAACTGGGCCAGCCTTACCAGCAGCTGGCTGACAGTACCCAGCTCGCCTCTGAGGGCCGCAGAAGGGCACTCAGGTAATTCCCTTATCAGTGCTGCCTGGTACACCGTCAGTAGACTGGCTATATTAGACAGTCTGACTGCCTCTGTGGCCGCAGAGTACCCTTTTTTAAGGTGTGTTTCTGTGGTCCTGCACTGTTTGTTAGGACACGCTGGGTCTTTGGTAAGCCCAAACAGTGTCGGCGTCTTCACCAACGCGGCGAACGCATCGTCCACAGATGGAAAGGACACTAGGCCGGCCTCACTGGCCCCCTGCATAGTAAAGGCCGAAGCCTTGCGAGACGTCGCAGGAGCAGAGGCCAGAGCTCCAGAGGTAGACTGCACTTCCTTGATGAAGTCCGGGAATGCCGGGAGCATCCTGGACTGATGGGACTGGGCTGAAGGCGACTCGAACAGAGATCGCCGGGGAAGCTCTCTCTGGGGCCAAAATCAATGCCCAAGTGGCGGGTTGCTCTGTCAACCACAGACCACATAAGGTCATCAGTGTCCATCAGCTTAGACTCAACAAACTGGTCTGAGTGGTGGGAGGCTACCTCAGCCTCTACACTGTCCCCTTCCGGGATGTCAGAAGCATCTATGGAGATGGCGTCAATATCCCAGTCCTTCTGCGACTGCATTGGGAGGGAACTAGCCAATGGAGGTTGTGGGGGGGCCACTGGTTGGCTGGAGACGGGCCCGGCGGGTTGCTCTGGGGCTCGAGGTCCTGCTGTAGCCAGGGACATAAGCAGGTACTGCTGTCCCATCATGACCTCCATAAATTGGGACATTTTGGAGGTTAGCTCCGCCACCTCATATCTATCCCTGTGTCGTTTGTCTCACCGAGGGGAACGAGAGTGTCCCCTATGCCGAGGCGATCTAGACTCCCGACGAGGGCGTGCCCTAGAAGGGGAGGGGCTGCTAGCCTGAGTGCGTCTGGTGGGGGACCTCTGACCAGCGGTAATCTGGGAGGCTGGGCTCGTGGAGAGCTGCCGTCGCCGTGGATGATGGCGGGGCTGAGATGGTGTGGGAAGAGCCCAATGAAGGGGAGTGCCCACCCACTGACTTCTTGGCCCTTTGCCTAAGGGCGTGAGTCTGGAAACCAGCGCAAGACTGGCAAAAAGCCCTATCCGTCAGCGCAGATGCGGCGTGCTCCGGCCCGAGGCATGCCACGCACTCGTCATGTGGGTCACTGGTAGGCAGCTTTGCCTGACAGGACGTGCAGTGGTGGAGGCCCGACATTTTGGGCGAACACGGCACAGTGAACATCGACCGAGCTCCAATCGAAAACGTCGAGCAACGAGCAGGGAACGCCGATGCGTCGAGAGTTTTAGCGTCGAGCATAGATACGTCGAGCATAGAGCGCGTAGCGTCGAGTACGTGGCGTCGAATTGCCGAGAGTATAGCGTCGAGGCGCTGAGCATCGAGTACGTGACGTTGAAGCGCCGAGGTGCGTGCGTCGAGCGTCAACGGCGAGCACCGAGCCCCAAGTGCAAAGCGCTGCACCAAGCGCTACACCCCGCAGAATGAGTACCGAGCGTGGAGACGCTAGCACAAGACGCCTAAGAGACAGCTGACCTGCAGAACGGAGACGCTAGTGCTGGTACGGTGTCTATATGGTGTTTATATGCCTACCTTGGTGCTGGGGAAAATGTGCTTGGTGGTCGTCGTCGTCTTCTGGTGAAAGGTTTTTTTTTTTTTTTTTTTTTTTTTTACTATTCTGGAACGCTGCAGCAAGTGCTTGGTGTACTGTAGAAGGGCTGTAGGGCAAACCGTACAGCTACCATGCGGTGGGGAACACACAGCAGTGGAAGATAATAGCGGGCTGCAAAGTAGACTCCACACACACACACACACACGGTCTAGCCACGCAAGACCGAGGCTGCAATATGCGCGTGGCCAAGGCCAATGACACGTGTCCTAAACAATGTATATATATCTGAAAAATAATATATACAACCCAAAAACACACAGTATATAAATAATATTTAATAATTATAAATAATTATAATAACAGGAGAAGACGGAGACCACGAGGTTACACAAAAACGCGATGCCGAAGCAAAGCGTGAAGGATATATAAAGTAATATATAAATAAATATAACACAATTATATAATCCAGTAACCAATAATAAATGTAACTGAAATCAACTGAGAAGGGGCCAAAACCAGCTTCTCAAGCCTAAGCTTTGTGAGTACAGACAGTCACGGGCTCTAGTACCTACCGCTACCAATGCTGAAGACAAAAGAGGAAGAGTCTCTGCGCGCTGCGTATAGTAAGCTCCCAGGGGGGCAGGCTTACATGGCAGCTCACGCAGAGGCCTATCGGCAGCTTTGCTATAAAGCTCAGCCAATCCCTACCTGACGGCAATGTCCCATATGTTAATGGTTATTTTCGAATTGAAAGGGAACATGATATTCAAAATGTCCCCCAATCACCAGTACAGTAATCAAAACAAAAAAGTGAATATGTGGTTAAAAATCTTTATTAGACATTCATTACACTAATAATACATCTTTTAAAAAAAAAAAAAACATTAATACCTATGAATGTAATAAAAAGTGCAAAAAAGTAATGCCAGTGCAGAAATGTACAGTACAGGTAGGCTACATTACTGCAAATTGTTTTCAGCAAAGAACTCTGTGATACACATCTGTACAATCTTTTTTTGCAAGTATGGACGGCTAACCTTAAATGTTTTCTAAAAAAATCCCAACTCGACTATATCCAGATGCTGCTCCATAGCACGCTGCAGTGTTACAAGTGCAGCAGGCACCCATACGTCATCTATGTCTGTTTCAGACACAGCATCCTGGTCGCCAGGGTGACACATCTGAGAATTCTTCCTCGACATCTCCTCTGGCGTGAGTTTCAGTTGTATTTGTCAGCATTCGCCTTCACAACTACAGAAACCCCAGCTTTTTGAAGCGTTGCATTGTTTGCTGACTGACAGAGTTCCAAGCATGCTTTAGCAAGCGCACAGCATCTTACAGACATTTTATTTACACTGTATTTTTATGCTGATGCACATCGCTTTTCAGCCATGTTTGCTGTTGCAATCAGTGATGTTTTTTCATACTGTAAACTTGGCACTGCATACCAAGATTAAATAGCCAAGGTACAGTACAGGGGTAATCGCTCAGTAACAAGGTGCAAAAAGCTTGTACTACAGTAAAGTGTTGTCTTTTGTATTTAAATCTATGTGAATGGCACAAAATATACACAGTGCTTAACACGGTATAAAATGATGCCTTTGTTATTGAAATCAATGAGAATGGCAAATGCTATTTGTCCGATACAGACGGCTGCCCGCAATAACCCTGTATGGTGTAAGTGGTAATACTGTATTTCGCCAATGCGGTGAGGAAATTAAAAAGGCAAATAGAATGTTAAGCTACACTGCAAATGTTGGATAAGTCTAGAGAGGTTATGCTGAGATTATACAATGTGCTAGTTAGACCCAACCTAGAATACTGTGTGCAGTTTTGGTCCCCTCACCTCAAACCACTGCACTCGAGAAGGTGCGGAGAAGGGCAACTAGGCTGATCCCCAGATTTAAATGATATGAGCTATGAGGACAGGTTAAAATAATAAAATCTCTTCAGCCTTCAAAAAAAAAAAAAAAAAAAAAAAAAGGGAAAAAGTGAAAGTATAAAATCATAAATGGTACAGATAGATACCCGAAGACTCTACTTCAAATTTAGCAGGAGAGAACATAAGGGCATAAGTGGAAGCTGAGTAAAAGTTTAGAACAGAAGGTAGGAAGCACTTTTTTACAGTTATAAATGCATGGAATAGCCTACCTCTGTGCTTTTAAAATTAGTCGTCATGTCAACACCCGTCGCCCCCCCAGCAGGGAACAATGGAGTTCTAAACAAGGGACGAGCCTTGATGGGCCGAATGGCCTTTTCTCGCTCTCAAACCTTTCTTTTGATGTTCTTATAAATTAGAACCAACTCTTTCCTTTGATTATGATGAATTAAATCATGTGCATTTTCAAGCTGTCAAACGTTGTCCAAATTAGTGGTATACCCAGGTGAAGCAAACACGTGACAGCTTGACTTACAGCAACAGCAGCTTTAATTAGGATGACAAATTCTGTGTCACGAACAGCAGCTATGATCATTTAGGAAAATAATGTACATACGGCAATGAACACCACACCATTCTCCAAGCACGGCAACACTATTATAAAGCTTCCCAAGAGACTGCTGTTGAAGGAACATCCAATTAACCCTGTATCGAAGGACATTATCTTGCAAAAGCTACTTTCATTTCAGAAACAATGCAGCACAGCAAATATGAACACTGCTTAGCGAGTCTGCCTGGTCTCAAACATTAGGCTACTGTATTCAAAATTTTTCCTCAGCAGTAGGCTAGGTTAGGCTAGGTTTATGAAAACATTAATTTAAATAAGAAGCTTACTGTACTACAAATAGAATATCAATGCAAAACTAGGCTATAAAAATTTTTAAAATACACTGAATGTGTGAAGTGAATGTTGTAAGCAGATGCACTTTCACTGAAGCAGCACAACACATCAGGTCACACTGCATCACTGAAGAGCACTGCAATGTTTCACTGAGGGTGCACTAGGCACAATGAAGTAACATTTATAACAGTCAGATACACAGCTTGTTGTGGACGGCAATAGTTTACCATCTCCAAGACATACCTTTGCAGTAAAAGATTTAGTTTATATCATTCAATGCATTAAAATAATATTTTGTAATCTGTGAAGGGGCAGGCTGGGAGGGGGGAAGGCTTTGCACTTTGGTCATTTCGAAGCTGTATACCAATGATCAGAACACCCCCATGGGGTCATTTGAAAGGTTATTTCATTTAGGAAGGTTTTGCAGTGGAGAAAAACCATGGGATAAACCTCATGGAACACATGGAATTGCATCAATGCTTTACATATGTCTGTGGTGTTTTATATCAATGCAGACACATTTACCAGCTGCACGCTGCATGCTAATGTAGTGCTCACAATGGAAGTGCCTTTCTGGACTCCATGTTACGGCAAACAGCTACTTAAAGCAAAACTATAATGCCAAGGCAACTACAGCTAAACATCAAACAACAGTGCAAAATAATATGCATGTTTTTTATATTTGAAGTCTAAAATCACTCAAACTGAAAGCAAGACCACCCTTTAGATTTTGTTTTTCAAAAACTTATTTTTTACTCTTGAAGTCTATTTACCTTGACACCCAAATGTAGATTTAACAGGCATTAGGACCCAATGTGAAGTCAATTCAATTCCAATTACTGCACAGAGCTGTCCAAATACCTGCTGCACAGTGCTATGGCTGAATAAATAGGAACCCCATTCAAAGCAAAAGTCTGGAAAACTGGTAAGGGACTTGCAAGACGGTTATTATGCTAAAGAGGTGGCCTTTGTTAATAATGACTATTTTAAATGCAAATATTTCAGCCAAAATGTAGTGTTCTTTTTTTACTGTTAAATTACACAGGGAGATGGCTGTTTTGCATTGGATAACTTGTCACAAATATCTCCTGTACTATAAAAGAGATGCCATGGTATGACATCCCCAAACTATTAATCACAATTAGTCAGTCTCATTTGTACATAAACACCAATTTTAAAAGGGGGTTTTTGCTTGTGTGTTAGTCGTGTATTATAACAGCATCGCACTAGATGATAAAGAAACATTCAATTCATTATACGAATTCACGTTTTATTTGTACATTGAACTTGAGGCAACATTTAAGAAGTAACGCATGCACCTCGCATACGACTATTAGGCTACTCCTCAATGCTGCCAGACTGGCAGTTTTCCAGTCAAATTTGGCTTTTTTTGAAAGCATCTAGCATGTAAATATTGTCTTCCGTGGTTTGGTTATTTTGCTATTTGTATCATGCATGTTTGTTTCTATTTCTTTCGATTCTGAGCTCACCTTCAGCACACAACTTCAATCACCACTATGCCTGGTATAGTTTATCATATCCTGCCCCTGTCTTCAATCACCACGATGCCCTGTATGGTATATCATGTCCCACCACCAGCTTTTTTCTGGAGCTCTGCAGTCACTAAAATTACAATCACTCACACACACAGTTTTTTTTATTCGTCACCAACTTAACTGTATCAGTACAATTTTTTGACTATTTTTAAAAGACTATCTGCCAACAGTTCTGGACAATTTAATTTTACACTATTTTGAATATATTTTTCGTGGACATACTGCATTTGATCTCAGATAAAAATAAATAAAAATAAAACACAAAATAAGACAGTGGTTCTGGTACTGTAAGTTATGAATAAAAAAAATAAAACAACAACAAGCAGATACACAAATATAGTTTATAACATGTTTTTATTTTAAAATAAAATGTGTAGCACGTATTTGTCCTTTTGTAATATGAAATATACATTGATGCACAAAAGAAATGCAACTCAGGTTTAATGGATTTAATCAAATATTATAAACATACATATCAAACATTACGGAAATTGTGACCAAAAATACAGATCAAAAAATTACGATAAGTTTTCAGTATGAAACGTGATGCTATCAAAATGAAAACATTAAAGTTAGTATCGGGTATGACCTCCTTGAGCATTAACACACACACACACACACACACACACACACGTTCTGATACTGACAGCTCTGGTTAGTATTTTCAAAGCAAATAAACCCTAAATAAGCAAATAACGTTTTAACATTGCAAAGACTTAAACTACAAAGTAAAAAAATAAATAAAAACACACCAACACAAAGTATATACTGAAATGTTTATATTTATGGTTGTAATTAAAGTTGCTAGCGACGATCTAACTTTATACTAGATTCATGTTGAACACATTTTCAGATAGTATAAATTAGGGCTTCTAGTTTTCTGAGGTTTATTTTTGATCAATGTTGTCCCTTTAAACATATTTTGAGTCGATTAGCTTCTTAATCAAAACAATTACCAAAGGAAGTTGTTTCATTTTACCCTCATATATTGTTTGAGTTAACAAATGACGTGCAATGATCTAACCTGATTCTACTTTAACTGCATTTCGTTCTGGCTCTAATCGCCAAATTCAGTGTATTCATTTCCACTGCATTAGTTTCTAGTAGTGCGTTGCTAATTCAAACAATCTGGTATTCAGTTAAGGCTTACCAACTATTAAGGAGTTGGACGGAGAAAGATGGAAAATAAAAACCAAAAAACTAGAAGCCTGCAGCATAGTGTTTTTAGAATAGTGTGTTTTTTAAAGGTTCGTTTAAAACAACAAAAAACAGGAACGTATTACATTTTTTTCTTATGGTTTTAAAAAAAAAAAAAAAAAAAAAAAAAAAAAAGCGACGATCACCACTCACTGTACAGCGCGAAAGAGAGTTGTGTTTACAACAGAAAAAAAGTGGAAATACTTTCACTTCTGGAAAAGGTAATTACCAGGGATAAAATAGCATAATATTTGAAAGACCACTGTGACTGATATTAAAAAGTCTGCCTCAGAGATTCAAAAGTTTCCGGTCTTTGCTAGTAGCGGCGGGATTTTTGAGATCCATTGTTGCTCGAGATGAGTACTTGAGCATTACAATTTCCGAGTACTTGAATCAAACGCCACTCTCCTCTTCATACTGTACTAGTGTACATGGCCACAAGTCCTATTTTAAATGTCAAACTAAACACACAATCAAGTAATATATTACTTAATATAACGTTTGCCGCCTCGTGCAGTTAATTGCATATGGTCAAGTATTACTAAATAACAAAGTATTCAAATTCACGTATCCACACAACTTTACATTAAAATTGTAAAACGAGATGTCTGGCCCACCCGTTTGAACTGTCTCTCAGGGTTCCTTTACTTAGTGGAGTAGTTCCAATATACAAATAAAAACTGTACTAAACAAAGGCCATTCGGTCCAAAAGCTTACAGAACAATTTCAAGTGAAAAAAACCTTCCACCTTATGGGAAGATTGGGGAAGGGGGTCCATGAGTCTGTGGTAATTTAAACTTAAATTTGTGGTGATCAGTAAATCAATTCATTGTTGCAACAAAACTAAAACTAATTTATGGTTTATGGATATCGATATGCAAGTCTCATCCAATATACCGCTTAGAAAGAAACGCCCAACAGATTAATTGACTTGTCTTGCACATTATAGAACCTTTTACATGTCGAATGTTTTCCAGTGTGTAATTCAGTTATATAGGCAAACAGGCTTTAAGATGCAACACATCTGTAGACTGGACTTCTGATTTCTAGTGCCATTTTTCATTCAGAAATCAGTAAAAGCCATGCCCAGAGGATTATTTTTTTATTTTTTGGTTCATTAAATTTTAGCAAGTCCTATAAATAGAAAATGCCGACCATGTTCATAATAAGCATGGCAGTCCAGCTATTAGGCACAGCAGGTTCAACTAAGTTAGGCTCAGTTATGATTACCTTCATGTTTATCGCTGAAATGAAAAGAAAAAAGGATTTATCCTGTAGAGGTCAATATTCCGCCAGTATCCAAAAGCTACTAAAAAAGTAGTATTCAAACTTCCTCTTTTACAATTATTATATAAATAATTTTCCTGGATTGAAAGCACTTAAATGTACATGTGTGAACTGTAAAGGAATACTTTAACATCAAAACCATTTCAGTGGATGCCTTTCAAATACTAAAAATACGAAAAAAGTTAAGCAGGCAAGTAATTTATTTTAAAGTTCCCTAACAATCCAATTAACATACACACATTTTAACATCCATTTAACTGCTGTCAGCTACTTCTGAACATGTCCAACTACTAAAACGTATAGAAATATCTGAAAGTGAAAGTAACTTTAATGTGTTCTGCAGTGCCCAGTGCTGTGCAGGGAAATCACAGGGGGTTTCAATTTATTGATTTTAGGTCTTTTTTTAATGTGTACTGTATTAACACTAGTTCACTTTGGCCTGGTTTATCCAAAATTTTTCATTCGTCAACATTAAAATGACAGATTTCAGATAATGTTGCAAACACATAATTGCAAATCATGTTTAAGATAAATAGGGATGTATTCTTTTTTATAATTTTTTTAAGAAAAAGTTGTTTAGTGTCTAAACACATGTACTAGATAATATTAATAATGCACAAAAGACTATTATGTCTACTACTATTTATGTGGGAGTTTTAAAGCTAAAACTCTTGACTTGTTTAACTTAATTGCCACACCTATTTTGTTATTTTCTGAATTCCATCAAGATTACAATTATTGGAGATTTGTTATTTTTAACAGTAGACTCATCTCTTTCTTTTTTTCCCTCAAGCACATAAATTACTTTACTTGCAGCCGTCTTTTTATGGCAGTATTTTTCCAGTGTAGAAAAGAATGTACTGAAAGTCATTACGTGTTGTAGTAATGATTCTGCTATATTTTAGTCCCAGTGGTTTCACTCCTTAGATCTACCTGCTGATAGTGTAAAACAAGGCAGGTGGAAAGTTTGAAGATGCACCCTCTTAAAATGAGACTGAGCCAGCTGTGAGGTGGAGAAAGGGGAGATGATGGGAGAATGAAGCCAGATGACAGTGTAACTAATGAAAGTACAACAGAGGTTATTAATGTACTGTAAAATAGCACTTGCCACTTTTACCATGCTCACTCTGCTTATTCAGGAAATAAGAAAATAAAATAAAAAGGTTTTACCTACCTACCCTATTTTTTTGTTCCCCCAGTGTAACTCGAACCAAACATTTTTTTTATTTGGCCCAACTAGAGAATTGGACATAAAATGAGGACCCAAATTGTTTTGCCTCATTTGGGTTGTTGGAAAAAATTATGATATTACTTAATTTTGTGTATTTTTTTTATTGGTCACATCATCCAATTAATTTTTTTGCCAAGCTCAGAACACTGCAGGAGTTGCAAATGTAATGCATACGTCCTAACAGTACATGTTACTATAGGTAAACAAACACACACATCCAGTAATACCTTGAGAAGTCCAATAGATCATATTTGTCCTTTGGTACTGTCTTGCAGTTTATTCGTATATGGATGTATGACAGTGCTGCTATGACCTAATTTGGCAATCAGCACACCACAGAGACTATACAGCTACTGTAAAGCACTTGCATAAGTATAGACTCATTTTTTTCAAAAACTCAATTTTATCACTTAGAAACATGATACAGATTGAGGTACTTAACACAAGCCCTACAGATTCACACACATCATTTCTGAAACCACAGCTGAACAAATGTGCTAAACACAACAGAATATATAATAAGATATATCAAGAACACAACATATCCCCCTTAAGGATGTAAAGCCCATATTAGGAGTACCTTTTAAGTAGGTCACAATTCACAGAATATTGAACTCCTAACAATTGCCAAAAACAGATTTCTCTCAGCCAATAAGGTGTCAAACACATGGTATGCAATTTGAGGGTGCAGGCAAATATTTTCTTTTTCTGTGCAGTTTCACACTGCACATAGAAAATGAAAAAGAAATAGTGTGACATACCAATATCTACCACCAACAGGGGTGGGTGCATTATACTGCTGTACTTTAGTTGAGTTTTTACAGCTACCTTACCAAAGTTACTTACACAAGTCAGGCAGCTGTCACTAACAGTTTAATCACGACTATGTAAGGCAAAGCAAATACCATAGCACAAGAGCCCAAGATGTATGTCTTTTTACTAAAGGGTCTAGTGACTTTTGCCTTACCCTCAAAATGGCTCAAATATATTGAAACAGGCTATGAACAAATTAAATGTCTAAACATTAATGCACCTTTTATAGAAATGCTTGTCATGAGATAGTGATTTGCTTGACTTACCAGCTATAGGATCCATGGCTTCCCTATTGCTTGGAGAATATGATGAACTCTGTGAAGATGAGAGCCCACCAGCTGAACTGCTAGTAAAGTGCATGTTTGATCTACGTGCGCGAGGACCTCCCAAACCCCGACCAGGGTGAAACATCCTACGTACGTGCCGAACACCACTGGATTCATCGTGAACAGCAGGTTAAGGACATATTACATGCAGCAATCATAAATACAAACCAGCAGATCCCTCTGTCCTGTTCCTAGAGGTAATGCAACATTCAGTCTTTACAGACTTAATCTATATTGCAAATCCTACTTCTGCATTAATTGGTATTTAGAGACACTGTGTGAACATGTTTTTAATTATTTTTACTCAAAACCATTTCACAAACAAGAAAAAAAAAAACTAAAATGAACATGACTAACTGTTTATAATGAAACAAGCATATCAGACTTAACAGGACAGCATATCACTATGAAAATATTTCTAAACAAGGGCAGCCAGTGAGGTTTCCAGATATTTATGTTTTCAAATGACAGCTTGCACGCAGTGTTTTTTCAGCTTGACTCATCAGCACAACTTCAAATGTGTGCGCCAAGGTTTGTGCGTGTGTTACAGGTCTGTCTCAACCCTCTTTCTGCCCCTTAACTCCTAAACATATATGAATTTCAGTCCCGTTTAATGTTAAAGGATATTAAATCTCTGGGAGCTCTGTGTTCAAGTGTAAGATGAGCTGCAAAGTCATCTGTGACATGATTGGGATCTCCTCCTGGTAACGCTGCACATATTGGACATATCTGCAACAAAGAAAACAATTCCTTTTAAGAGAGATTATATCTATCTATAATATCCTGTAAGATAAATAATATATACATAAATATATATAATATATATCTATATCTATATATATATTATATATATATATATATGTATAATATATATATATATATATATATATATATATATACACACACATATATATATATATATATATATTATATTGTGCAAAAGTTTTAGGCAGGTGTGAAAAAATGTTGTAAATTAAGAATGCTTTCAAAAACAGACATGTTAATAGTTTATATTTATCAATTAACAAAATGCAAAGTGAGTGAACAGAAGAAAAATCTACATCAAATCAATATTTGGTGTGACCACCCTTTGCCTTCAAAACAGCATCAATTCTTCTAGGTACACTTGCACACAGTTTTTGAAGGAACTCGGCAGGTAGGTTGGCCCAAACATCTTGGAGAACTAACCACAGTTCTTCTGTGGATTTAGGCAGCCTCAGTTGCTTCTCTCTCTATGTAATCCCAGACAGACTCAATGATGTTGAGATCAGGGCTCTGTGGGGGCCATACCATCACTTCCAGGACTCCTTGTTCTTCTTTACGCTAAAGATAGTTCTTAATGACTTTCTCTGTATGTTTGGGGTCGTTGTCATGCTGCAGAATAAATTTGGAGCCAATCAGATGCCTCCCTGATGGTATTGCATTGAGGAGACCATTAATTCTGACCAAATCCCCAACTCCATTTGCAGAAATGCAGCCGCAAAAGGAACCTCCACCATGCTTCACTGTTACCTGCAGACACTCATTTGTGTACCGCTCTCCAGCCCTTCGGCGAACAAACTGCCTTTTGCTACAGCCAAATATTTCAAATTTTGACTGATCAGTATAGAGCACCTACTGCCATTTTTCTGCACCCCAGTTCCTGTGATCTCATGCATAGTTGAGTCGCTTGGCCTTGTTACCACGTCGGAGGTATGGCTTTTTGGCCGCAAGTCTTCCATGAAGGCCAATTCTGGCCAGACTTCTCTGGACAGTAGATGGGTGTACCAGGGTGCCACTGTTTTCTGACAATTCTGAGCTGATGGCACTGCTGGACATCTTCCGATTGCGAAGGGAAGTAAGCACGATGCGTCTTTCATCTGCTGCAGTAAGTTTCATTGGCCGACCACTGCTTCTACAGTCCTCAACGTTGCCTGTTTGTTTGTGCTTTGTCTGCCTTGACATTTCTGCCTGCGAGAGACCTTGCTGATACAGTATAACTACCTTGTGTCTTATTGCTGTGCTCAGTCTTGCCATGGTGTATGACTTTTGACAGTAAACTCTCTGCAGCAACCTCACCTTGTTAGCTGAGTATGGCTGTTCCTCACCCAGTTTTATTCCTCCTACACAGCTGTTTCTGTTTCAGTTAATGATTGTGTTTCAACCTACATATTGAATTGATGATCATTAGCACCTGTTTGGTATAATTGTTTAATCATACACCTGACTATATGCCTACAAAATCCCTGACTTTGTGCAAGTGTACCTAGAAGAACTGATGCTGTTTTGAAGGCAAAGGGTGGTCACACCAAATACGGATTTGATGTAGATTTTTCTTCTGTTTACTGACTTTGCATTTAGTTAATTGATAAATATAATCTATTAACATGTCTATTTTTGAAAGCATTCTTACTTTACAGCATTTTTTCACACCTGCCTAAAACTTTTGCACAGTACTGTGTGTGTATATATTTTATATATATATATATATATATATATATATATATATATATATATATATACACACACACACACACACACACACACACACACTATATACAGTACCAGTCAAAAGTTTGAGTACACTTGCTGGAAACTATGTTTTTTTACGTCTAAACGTTTATGTAAATACTTGAAACTGAAAACACGTTACAATATACAAAACATAAGGAGTATCAAAGCAATGTTCAAGAAAATTTTAAATTGTCTCTAAATCTTGGATTCCTCAGAATAGCCACCCTTTGCCTTAATAACAGCCTCACAAACACGAGGCATTCGGTTAACAAGTTACAGCAGGAAATCACCCGACATGTCTTCCCAGCTCTTCTGCAGCAATTCCCAGAGATGTAGGGCACTTGTGGGTAGCTTTGCTTCGACTCTTCTGTCCAGTTCGTCCCATACAAGTTCAATGGGATTGAGGTCTGGAGACTGGGCAGTCCAGGTCATTAGATTGAGTTGTCCTTCAGTTTCCTTCTTCGCCAGATAGTTCTTGTACAACTTTGAGGTGTGTTTCGGGTCATTATCTTGCTGAAGAATGAAGGACTGCCCAAATAGCCGTAATCCTGATGGAATGGCATGCCTCTGAAGTATGCTATGATAGCCATGCTGGCTGAGCTTGCCATGGACTTGATAAAGATCACCAACTCTGTCACCAGCAAAGCAATCCCAGACCATGACACTGCCTCCTCCATGCTTGATAGTGGGAACCACATATGCAGAACTCATGCGCTCACCCTCTCTGCGTCTTACAAATACTCGGTGGTGGGACCCAAATATTTCACATTTTGACTCCTCGGTCCATAAGACCGACTTCTACTCCTCAAACGTCCAGTTTCTGCGTTTTTTGGCCCAGGCAAGTCTCTTCCTCTTATTCTGCACTCTTAACAATAGTTTCTTTGCAGCAATTCTTCCAGTTAGGCCAGCTTCACGCAATCTCCTCTGAACAGTTGATGTTGAAACATCTGTACTTCTAGTAGCATTTAGCTAAGCTTGTATTTCAGGGGCAGCTAATTGCCAGTTTCGCAGACTTGTGACTCTAATCAACTTGTTCTCTGATTCTGAGATCACCCTTGGCCTGCCTGACCTTGTTCGGTCCTCATGAGTGCCAGTTTCTTGAAATCGTTTGACGGTCTTGGCCACAGCAGTTACAGACATTTGCAAGGTTCTTACAGACTTTGCTTAACTGAGCATATTTTGACATTTTCTGCTCCCTTACATTCAGGAATGACAAACTTGTGCCTGTGCTACCTATATTTATAGTAATCATGGACCCTCACCTGTTAACAATAATTGGTGACAAAAGGTTAATTAGGTAACATGCTAGTTAACTCAGAGAACATCTAAGAAAGACACCTTTATACTTAGGCCAGTGTTCTAACACCATGTTATACACATTTCAGACAACTGCCTTGGGCTTCAGACTGAAATCCCCTTGCTTTGGGTGACCATTTCATTGAAATTGGCAAGACTTACATTTTCATTTAAAAATTAAAATTTTGAATGCAATTCACTTATGATTATCAGCTTATATAAGTACACGTATCATATAATGAAATATTAAGTGTTTATAGACAAGTTTATACAGTTAAAAGCATAGATAATCATGAAAAACCTGGTTTCAAGCAGATGTACTCAAACTTTTGACTGGTACTGTGTATATGTGTGTGTGTGTGTGTGTGTGTCTATATATATATATATATATATGACACGATACATACTATGTAATATATTGAAAGAATTCACATTAATTTTAAATCAGTAATACTGTATTAAATCAAGCTAAATCTCAGTGTAATAGGGCTGTTATTTTTAATCTTGCAAGTCCTACGAACTGCAGAGCTGCAAGATGAAATACCAGCATATTCTTAACAGCCCACTGGTGACACCAAGTGGAAAACATCATTATTTCTACTTCATAAATAATATTAAAATAAAGCTTTTTTTTTTTTTTTCTGCAACCAATATAAAAACATTGAAAAAAAACAGACACTTGTAAATTGATTGCGATTCTAAATTTAGGGCCTAAACCCACAACTGAATCCCAGGATTTCAGAACGTTAATATGGAATTTTGAAAATGCATGACCTTGGAACTATTAAGCACATTAAGGTCATTCCATGATGTACCCTTTGAAAAAATGAAAAAGTTATTGATATGAAAAACTACTGGTAACCTAAATACTTCAATAATCACGCTTGTGTATGGTTAGTCCATCAGCACTAAATTCTGGGGTTTAACATTACTGTAGTACAATATACAGGATGTCTTTCAGTTTAAAAAGTAGTATGTCCCCTTTTCTTGGAATTGCCTATTTAGTGTTTAAACATATTCTACCAACACAATGCACAAACACCCCAACTCAATTCACGGTTTATAAACCAGATACTGTACTTCTGAATACAAGCTCTGGGGGTGCAGTCAAATTGTGTATTCAGTAGTGATTCATCGTTTCACCAAACACATCTTACAAGCCAGTTTTTAACCAAAAGGAAGTCATATGCTGCCATCTACTGGTCAATGTTGGATAAAAAATGCCTTTTGACAGATCGTCTGGTAGGGGTACATTGTAGTGTGCAATGAAAAAAACTACCAGTACAGAGATATGCAGTCTGTGGTAATTGTTTTCCACATTTCAGGGTCATAGTATTGATAATTTATAAGGTTCCTTAAATAACCTATTTTCCAGACAGCTCAATAAAAGCAGACCACATATTCTCAGCTTGAATGTACATGTAGTGTTTCGCAGGCTTATATGCTAGTGTTCTGTGTCCATCACATCCCCACACACACACTTTGTTGTCGCAAGAGTGCAAGCGAAGACCAAAAGTCGATATAATGAACAATTGCATAAATGTTTTTGTATTTTTTTTTCCTGTTGAAATGATACCAAAAAATAATTGATGTTGGCCAGAAGGGAGGACAAAATCAATCACCTGTGGTTATCCTAGGATTAACCCTTACTCCTGGTAAAATGGGGGACGGTTGGTTATAAGGTAACAACATCTACTTCTGGATTTTATAAACATGAGAACCATTTTCTTGGGGAGTCTCCCAGATTCTTACCCTGCTTTCTCATCCTGAAATGTGGTTCAGGGACAGAAGTCAGGGTAAACGCTACACAGAGTAAGGGAGTGATGCACGTAAACAGATGTAAAATTGCATGACAATCTTTATCACAACAATCTAGACATCAGTTTTACTATTGGCAATGTAAATATCTCATCACAACATACACTACAATGATAAAGAACAGTGCCGGAACATCTGCTGCTTCTTCTACCTTACTGGATTTGCTGCCAACAAAAAGGTAAGTGCTCATACACCCTCAAGCATATCAGTGCATAACATGTTTGTGACAAGGAAAATCAAATGTCTGTGGGCAAGTTGTCATGTGTTTTCCAACAGTTAGTTATTTTCCCTTCATAAAAAATGTAACACATTGCATTGACAATTCTGTACACTGGTTTCGGAAAGCCAATAAAACATGTTTCAAAAAACAACGTTGGTGCATTAAGACAACCTTCAATTAACATTGGAAATCAGAAGTTACATGCAACTCTATGCCTCTCTAATAACTATGTCCATAGGTTTTACCAGCCTCCATTATTGAAGACTATGATTATACCCCAGGGAATTAAGCAATTACGCACCTGTGTAATTTCACGCATAAACCGTATCACCATGCACAGTCGAGTAACATTACATAACATCGCTGTTAACAGAGAAAGTGGATCACACTGAGGATAAAGGAAATATTGATCAACTTTGCCAGAAAATGCCACGACAAGGTCCCACGTTGAAAATATATCAGCAAAAGAGACAGTAAAATATTTTCTTTGTTTTGCTTTGTACACTGTGAAGGTGGCACCCAGTCCGATCCAGAGCACAGTTTCACCCATAGGGTGAAATCCTCTCCCTAAGCTCGGTTCAAATCCCAGCTCAGCCACTGACTTATTGTCCGACCCTGAGCAAGTCACTTAACTTCCTTGTGCTCTGTCTTTCGGGTGAGATGTGTTGTAAGTGACTCTGCAGCTGATGCATAGTTCACACACCCTAGTCTCGAATCTTGTAAAGCGTTGTGTAATGGTGGTCCACTATGAAAGGCATTATATATAAAATAAATGATTATTATTATTAAGAAAATTAAACATGTTACTTGGGTTAAAGTTTGTTTGTACATTTTGTTCCTGTTTTGAAAATGGCAGGTAAATTCCAAACTCCTTCCCTGATGAAGTGTCATGTTTAAAACTTTGAATATGTTTTAAAGACTGTTCAGAGCAACTATTAAAAAAAATAATAACAACAACTGTGCCACTGCAGTGCATAAATCGTAAAAGTATGCCTGCCCCTGTGAAAAGATCAGACAGAACAGGAGAGAGTTTGATTTTACAACCCCAAGCCACTGGTTAATGGTACTCTCGTCATCATGGATGCATTTTAAATTAATTCAGTAAGTCACTTCTGGCTATGGTTCTACAAAAACTAGATTTTACAAGAAAGACTGAGAAAGAGTCTGCACACTGCTTCAGTAATGTCTACAAACAATAGACTATGTATTATTAGATTTCATTTCTGATTTAGCATAATTATCAAATTACTATGAAAATTTTTAAAGATGTTGAAAAACCTGCACTGTACCTCGGCTTCTCAAATGGCTCTATTTGCAGCACTTCACTTACCACTTCTGTGGATGTTTCTGCATGTTCTGAAGTAACGTGTTCTTGTAGCGATGTCTCCGTATAACCCATTTTCCCACAGTAAGGACAAGTAAAAGACTGCGGCTGTTCTACTGAAAAAGCTTCTCCGCCATAATACAAATCTGCAGAAAAAATAAATTGAAATTAACAACCACTCATCAATAAGCATCAATATTTATATTCCATTTCCTCTCCTCCCCGCCATCTATTTGTCCAAGCTCAGAGTTTTCAAAACTGCAATTATTTAAAATCAACATGTTGGCTTTAAAGTGAATGAGATATGGATTATAAATAATTCTGATGAGGAAGCACTTCTAATTTAAAATATCATCTACGATTTATGTGAACAAAAAACTAAAAGCTAGAACTCAGGGGTCCACCACAAGCCCCCCAAAACAAATGCAAAGTTTTCATTTAGTATGCAGGCTTATTATAGCTGTTACTATAACAAGTAGGATTCTACAGTATGGGCCTTACACTTGAATTCAACCAATATAGCGACAGAATGCAGCAAAAAAAAGTTAAAATCTGACAAACAAATAATTTCAACACATGCACAGTAAACAAATAAAACAGGATCTGCTGACAGAAGCATCTAAATTTAAAGCCGCTTCCAGGTACTTGTCCACACTATCCCTTTCACTTGTACTTTCCAGTTTCACAATGGTTCAGGACCTCAGTTAACATTTTATTTATTTATTTCAATACTTTTGCATTTGGTCAGTTTAGAATTATTATTGATCTTTTATTAGGTCTACACAAGAAAACAAAACCTTTCAACGTCAGATTTGAATTATTAGGATGTATTTTCTTAACAAGAAAGTTTTGGTAAGGGTACGCAGGCTAAGTGTTTGCATATGCCTGCTAGAAAAAGTACCAGCACCTTTCATCAAGTCGAAAAAGAAAACAGCTCTAAACATCAACACCCAGACAATGTATGACACTGTGGTTATCCCTACTGAGGGCAAACGGGTAGGTCCCTTCCGAAAGATCTGCTGGCTTAGTGCTGAGACTGCAGAGGCTTTCATTGTACAAAGAAATTCTGTTACAGTTTGGCTTTATCTTTTGTCGGTATTGTTTGGTTTGAATTTTATGTAAATGTTGGTTTCGGTTCAGTTTGGCTAAATCATAACTCTTGCATTCCTATTGGCTGGTATATAGTGATTTTCAAAACCACACTGGGTTTTTCCATAACCACAAAGAAGCTCATTGAACTTCAATAACAACTAGTTGTTCATGATACATTCTATACAACCTTGAATGCAGCTTTAAAACAAGGAGAGATAGAGAGCACGGAACAAGATTTCTATGGAAAATAAAATACTACAGTATAGCTATGTACAAATTCTCATTAAATACTGTGATCACATGTCTGTTCCACTCTAAAAACCTAGATTTAATCACAAACTACAATACACTATTTCATAACGTTAATAAGGCTGGGAGGATTTTAGAAGGGCACATTACTAAGGATATGATTTTGTCACCCGTACAAATATGTAAAAAATCACTACAGTCATGGCTAAAAATATACAATTTCACAGAATTATCACAGCTACACAGATTTTAACTTAAAATACATTAATGCAATATTTTGTTAATCTGAAATAGTTACACTGGGAAATAATATAACTGTTGATGCAATACGTAAAAATGCAGGCATTAGGCTGAAAACGCAGATTTTGAGATGGTATGCTTTTTACAATTGCACATTTTTAAAGGCTAGCGTGACCTCTAAATCTGATTAAATGGTCACGTAAATTAGTTGTGTTACTGGAGTATCCAAAACATTACTTTTTTTTCTTGCTGTCTTACTTTAGAAAATAACTGTCAAACATTGAAAGGCACAGTAGCTCAGTCAATACAGTATTTGTAATTCTAGCACAAAGTTCTTAACTTGCTCTGTTACTTTGAAGACTCCTGCACAGCTCCAATCCCATCAGTAATCAGTCACAGGGGCCGGGCGGGGCAGAGGGGAGAAGGTGAGCTCAAATACATGCAGATTAAGCGAGTCAGACCTGAGGGGAGCAGAGAAGCTCTGCGCTTAATGCAAAAAAAAAAATTGCAGATTCTAAATGTTATAAAAAGTAAAAGCTTTCCTTTGCTTAAACCCTTCACACAGAAACGATGCACAGGCTTGACTATCGATAGTTGTCAAATGATACGATGCATCGCCTCAGCCTTAAACATTAAGTTTAAAATGGCTTGCCAATTGTGCCACAATTAGCACGGAGGGCTATAACAATGAGAAGCTCCTTCAGCCTCAGTCCTACTGCAGTATTAACATATGTTGTCTGCTAATAACTGGCGACCCACAAGGAAGATTCCAGCTGTACATTTCTTACTATTGGTAGTTGTTGGACATTACGAATGAACACTACAGTAGGGACACTAAACAGTGGGACAAGGCAAGATACTAAAAGTAATACAGCTCTTTAGCCACTGACACTCACTTCCTTAGAGATGGATCCTTAGAGCCACCCAGTTCCAAATAACATGGCACCTTTAATGCTTAAAGCACTTTTTTTTTAAAAAAAGGGAACAACTAATTAAAAAGGGAGAAAACTTCAGTTTCAATCATTCTTATATGATGGTACACTTGGTGTCTTGAAAGCCAAAGTTAATGCCAGTGTGAAGGCTAAAACTTACAATGTTGAGGTATGTTTCTCGCTAAATTGACTCTGACTATTGTTTGATATAAAAGGATTTAAAAATAACTTTAAAAAAAGAAAAGCAGTAGATAGTATTAATGAAAAAGACGTGGAATAACTGGCACTGATTTATTATTCCACAATACAGTAACAGTTTCACTACATTGTTCTCCGTATGGACACATTACCTATGAATATTGAAAATGTACTGTCATATGTTTTGTTTAAATTAAACAGCAAAAGCCTTTTATGCGAAAGTTGAAATGCGTTTAAGCCCATGTTGAAAATAGTCCTGGGAAACTAGGTTATGACAGGTATTTTAGTTGCCCCCAAGGGAAAGTCATATTAACGTGTTTTGCGTGGAAACCTTTGTTATCGCAAAGCAGAATTACAATAGTCTATTACGAAGAAGTGGCCTGAATAAGAGACACATTAATCAGTAACAAGCTTAATTGTGTCTGAATGATTAAGGTCACCATAAAATCTGGAATGGCTAAAATTGCTGTGATATAGGAGTTTTATTTTCATCCTTGAATTGTTACATTTTTTTACAGATAAGACAAGGGTGTTCAGACTACATTTTTCAGTTTTTTCTTTCTGAATAGTGGTTGCAGTCTGCCGCAAAACACTGCAACATGCTGCGTACTAGCTATTCTTTGATTTACATTAAAGTAGGACCCCTTGCTATACAATTTTACAGATGCTTTAAAACGCACCAATTACTTTTACTATAGACTAGCCTGTTTGTTCGGAACCACCTAGCAACAGTCACCATGGATGTGATGTCACACTAAAGAAGCGTATGGAAACCAGCAGTTTTGGGGGGTGTTCATGCTTTCATAACCTCTCAAATTCTTTCTGGTCGGCAAAATAATGACCTGCCACTTTTATCTCCATGCATTTCAGACCTGCAACCACAAGGGGCTTGCACAATGCACACAAATCAGTCACAAATACACTTGAAATAAAAGTGATTAGATTTCTTTCTTATTTCATTGAAGTCCGATAACTGTTTTGGAACTGCAATTTAATTAAGGTTACAGCAGGTTCACAAGATAATGGCCATGTCAAAATGCAAACGCATGCAAAGTATAAATGCAGTGTTCCCCCTCTATACCAAGACTGGTTCCATAGCATAAAGAGTCTTATAAAAGGGAGGGGACTTATCAGTTGATGGTACATGTCAGTCAGGTACAGTAACTTGTAACATCTATTACTCAATCCACTAGATGAACTCTTATCTTTTGCCCTACTTGTTTTCTCTAATGGGGAGAAGTGTAATAGGGCTTCACCAAGTAGATGGTGCCAAGGAGCTAGCAACACTTTATAACAGGGTTAAAAAAAAAAAAAAAGCATTTTAGAAGGGCACATTACTAAGGATATGATTTTGTCACGGTACAAATATGTAAAAATCACTGCAGTCACGGCTAAAAATATACAATTTCACAGAATTCACACAGCTACACAGATATGAACTTAAAATATATTAATGCAATATTTTGTAATTTGTGCTAAATAAACATCTATTTAATGTGTTTTGTTTTAACGCACACAATACCCTTTCAAAGCAACCGTAACAGGAATATGCTTTCATTTTAACATGTATTCCTTGTCTGGTGTAAAAAATAATCTCAATACTGAAATTTCATTTTTAAAATAAAATGTTCCGGTCAGAAATCGAGAATTTTACTACAAAATCCTTTTCGTTAATGCCTAGTTAAAAATCTGTGGTTTTGGTATTACAAGATGTGCATTACAAGTTCACTTTTGATGTGATGTCTGTCATCGCTGAGCACATTGTTAAAAGAATAGAAGGATCGTTCTGCATCTACACTGTTGACAGGTACTGTTAAGCACCACAGGGGAACTACTGCAGGAGCTGCAAATCAAGGTTTCACGTTTCTCCAAATGGTACGCCGTCCTCCCTTTAGGTTTTGCAGAGGTATATTTTTTAATAATAATTTGAAAGTGTGTTTCTCCTTTAAAAGCTTGCTCTGCTAGTTGCTTAGAACTTAAAGCCAGCACTTTCTGTAGTTTTGTGTAAGTATTCTCCTTCATTTGAAGTTGCTAACCTCTTTAACATTGCACTGCAGCCCATTAAAAAAACATGTACTGCTCACTTCCTATTATCACGCGGAGTGGAAACAAATGGCAAAGTGCCGTTAAAGTCGTTACCACCATGATATAACCGTATCCTTAATCATCTAGAACCAGACAATTTAATAAGGGGCAGGTAGCCTGCGAAAGTGCCACCCTGAGCACAGCTCGGACTACCACCGATTGATTCGTTTTTAAAACATCAGGATACTTACCAAAATCTACCCTTGTTAATATACACTGCATTGGATGCTCCGTTGTGTGTCTCGTTGTGGTGGCTCCACTTTCATAACAAGATGCGCACAGGTCGTAGTCATAGCAAATTAAACACTTGTATCTGCGACCTCGGAAGTTTCCTTTTAAACATGCATCGCAGCTGACACCTGCAAAACAGCAGAAAAGGGGAAAACTATCAGTGCACCGTTTCAGATGATCAACTGTTCAAGCAATCAAATCAGCCTAAGCTTGATTACTACATCTTCCCATAGTTCTGGATATTTGAGACAAATCTCTTGACTTCCAGTCCATAGCAAAAACCAAGAGTTTGCCGGCCCTCTTGTCCACACAAATCATTCTTTGATAAGGCTCACTTGACAGTCCTGATGTCAGTACCAGTTACAGCAGACTCCCTAGCGTCAGTTAAAGGGTTATCAAAAATAACTCAAAACAAGTGCGTTTGACATGTTATTTTACAAAAGTTTTGCATCTATTGGGCCAGAACACAAGTTACTATGTTGGTTTGCTGGAACCCATCCCAAGTCTAACTCATTCATATCTCTATATACATATAATTACACTCAAATAAAACAGGATAGGCTTACAGGATGGACTTATTGACAATGCAAGTCCTGTTCCATCTGGACTTGGATATATTTTTGTAATTAAAAACAATGTCCCTTTCTTTTCCTGAAGTACCCTGGTCTGTTACAAAATACAAACCTTTAACAAAGTGCCACTCAGTAATTTAAACATGCTTTTATATTCACGTGTCGGCGTTCCCTTGGAATACACTCTTTGGAAAGTGGTAGTCCTTTTAAACTCTTGAAGAAAAAAAACTAATATTTAAAAGGATTACAACTACAGTGCTGCCCAAGTTCTCTTTCTTTCTTTTATTTTGTAATATAAATTTAATGTGCGTCACTACAGAAACCTGCCAACTTCCTGCAATTCCACTTTCTGTTGCACTAGTGTGTGTTCATTTGAAAGGAAAAAAGTTCAGACCATGTGCAAAGTATCATACACCCCCACCCCATCCGCCTCCAGTTAATGGAAAATAGTACAGTTCTTTAAGGAATATATTACGCTCAAATAATTTGCATTCCATTTATAATAGCAGAAAAGCAGAATAAAATTGTATTCATGGAAATAGACACTTTACATTGAAATAGTCTGCAGCCATGACAGAACACCAAATTATTTTGAGGTATTTATGTAGAGTGTATATTATATTCTTCCTTTAATAGCTGCCGATTTAATTTTTTCTACAATTGTTCATGTTCACTTAAATGTATACTTGTGTGATAAAAGGTTGTTGTTTTTTCAAATTACCATCATTAGACTTATGAACTTGCTTTCTTTATTTCTTATAGAAAATTGTTTTTTAAAATAAGGAAAGCATGTACATTAACATTTCTTTCCTCATCTGTTTGACTGTACAGAAGTGATCAGGATTTTACAGCCTTGCTTTAGAAATGAAAAGGTTCCAGGAGCTGTTTGGCGTAAAATGATAAAGCAAATTGATGTGTAACCTTTTAATTCTGGATCATATTCTGTGGCAGCGGGTACAGAAGCAGCAGGAGCATCCACTTGAAAAATTAGCTCAAATATTGAAACAGTGGCATGCAAGTTCATAAATGGAGAAAGCTGCCAGCAAAACTGACCCCCTTTCCACGTGTGTTTTTCTGGAGATGGACACTTGATACCAGAAGCTAATTTGGAATGGAAAAGTCAGCTACAGAGCTGTACAGGAAGAAGCAGGATTCTGTGACCCACATCCTCTTGCCAGTTAACATTACTGCGGTCATGGGGTCCAGCTTGATATGCCTGGCACGGCACTGCTGCTGTCATGGAGACTATACCAGCACTTGGCAACTACATGTGTAAATTACAGAGCAGATGACAGAAACAGTCGCCACCACTTGCGCCATACAGGGTTATTTCAGGCAGCCGTTTATATCGGGCAAATAGCTTTTGCCGTTTCCACTGATTTCAATAACAAAGGCATCGTTTATACCATGTTAAGCACACCCTTATGTGTCGGGCAAACTCAGCTGTTTGGATCTCATTATGTGCCATTTGCATAGATTTAAATAACAAACACACTGCTTTATACTGCAGTAACCTAAACTAAATAATAAATACAACGGTTTGCTAATGCTTGACAACAGTTGTGGTTCAGTCTCATTACATCAATATGTAAATAAATCCTGACACGCCCCGCAGACGAGCAACTTCAACCTCCGTCTCGATCTCCTGCCTGTCAGCGAATGCACGCATCCACATGGCTGAGTTAAACGTCACAAGTATTAATACGCTGTATCTTTCTAAACAATGGATTTAAGGGAGCTCCCTAATAAAAGCTGAATCTCAAAACAATAATATAGTACAGTAATTATTACAGCTGTGTATAATGGTACTTAACAGGATTAATTTATCCGACTTTTTACATATCCGCCCTTACTCTGGTCCCATCGCAGTCTGATAAGCGATGGATTACAGTACTTTATTACAGTCATTGGTTTTAATACATCTTCATTAATGTCATGAATGCCTTAAAAGATTTTTAACCGCATGCACACTTGTTTGTTTTGATTAGTGTAGCGGTGATTGGGGGACATTTTGAATTGTGTAGGTGCTTATACCGCCTATTCTTACTGCTGGTGAATCATGTTAACACAAACTCGCCCGTTCTAAGTGTTGGCGACTATCATGCTTTTATTAAAATTAATTCCAAGATATCAAAATGGGAAGGGCAGCTTCACAGAATGTCAGAAATATATTCCTGATACTAAACAGAATACAGACAGAGAGAAGTGGTTCACTGTCCCAGATGTTTAGAACAAGAGTCAACAATGATCAGCAGGTTAATGAAAAAGGCATTCTATTAGGACAGCAGGGCTCCAATGGCTCCTAGGCCAAAAGAAAAGGTCACTACTTTAGGAGCAAGTTGGTTACTGCCATGATCAACTGCTTGTTATGACACTAAAGTGACACTACAGTGACACTACAGCAGTAACTTGGTTTGTACTCCCTTGTTTAGCATTATACTGCTGAATGGCTAATCTACGCAGCTCACGGATAACAAATGAAAACAATTCTGCAATCATATTGCAATATATTTTGATATAAAAAGACAGAAAAACTTGTGAACCACCCTGACACAAACATGTATCTGCAGAGCTTGGACCACCTTCCCAGCATAAATGAAGGAGTGCAGAGGCCACTGCTGTTTAAGGCTAGGCTGATGACTTTGCTTATCAGGCTTATTAACAATGTCCCCATCAAGAACATGAGGAGAGTCTACACTGAATTTCAAATCAGCCAGAGCAGGTCAGATTTCGCCACACCCTGACTAGATTATCAACATTAATAGCCCGCCTACACTCTGCTTCTGTTTCACTCCACGGCCAGCGGACTTGACAAAAAACAGCCTCATCTACCATTCACTGTGTTAAGGGTGCTAGAGTACATGCTAATAAATAATATTATCTAATTATCAGTGTAGACACAAATGAATGCATGCTCCCGTTTGTTAGCAGGTGAAACTTTACTACAAAAACCAAAACAATTTAAAACTGATACAGGGGTCACTATCGATAATCATAATCGTCAAGAAAAATATCATGGTTCACTGTGTGAATCGGCACACCCCTAATCTGAATACTGAAATACATTTAAAAATCATCTTTCATTAATATCTATTTAAGCAGAGCTGTGATTTTGTACATTCAAAGGTCACTTTGGAGGTGATGTCTGTCATCCCTGAGCACATTGTTAAGAGCAGAAGGATTGTTCTGCATCTACACTGTTTACAGGTACTGTTAAGCATCACAGAGCTGCAAAATCTGGTTTTGATGCGTCTCGAAAAATGTACACTGTCCTTCCTTTAGATTTTGCATCATTAAGAGCGGTGGTTCTCGCAGTTTTCGGACTGACCCCACTAACTTGTCTTTACACATGATATTTAATTGTGAAGTTTACAATATTGGTCGATTGAAAGTTTGCACGAACTTCATGAAAAAACAATTTATAGCATTAGATGAGGAGTTCCTGTTTTCTCTCAACTAGAGCATGGCTTACAGTTGCATCCTTGTTGACAAATGCCAATAATGAGAATGTTGTTTTAAACTAAACTTTGAAACTCCTCAAATGTCAATTTTACATGGAAAAATCATGTACTCACCCCAGATGAGTTGAAGTTCACCCAAATCAAACCAAGGATGATAGAAAGCATGCAGCAACAGACATTGGACTAACCTTTAAAACGAACATAGCATTCCCTCTCACCTGGAGAATAGTTTTAAAATCCCAGCTTGTTCACTTGGACGCAACAGAGGTCATCTCTAACCATCAATTAAAAAATAAAAGTAAGTAAAAAATAAAAAAGTCCACAGATTACCAACATTTCTACAGTGAATATTTTCTAGATGCATTGGGTTTTATATAACTGTAGGGAATGCACCACTTCTATTTGCTAAAATTCCGACACCAGATGAGCTTTTCACCAGAGTGCAAGAAGATTATCGTCTGCAGACGAAAGCCAAGTAGATTTTCACAGCTTTTATTACATTTTTTTGTTATATGTACCATGTCATGGAAACAAAAAGGTGCTGCTTTGAATATAGGGCAATATAAAACATGGAAATATTTTTTTTTTTATTGCATAAATGTAGGGTACTTCATCATTTTCATTATTTTATTTTTAAATATTCACATGCCTAGTCAACCACAGATCTACAGCAAATTTTGACATTTCAGAATTTAACATTCCATTGTTTCCCCATGCCCACTGTTGAGCCAATGAAAAGTGGCAAGAAATGGAAAGAATGCCTTTTAACATTCTTTATGTGCCGTCAAGACAGTTGAATGCAGTTTCCAACATAAAAACCAAACCCCTTGAGGAATTTACATGTTCCTTACTGCCGGCCCACAGCTATATTTTATGTAATTTGCTCCGAATGATTGTTTAACTCTCACAATATGTTTCTGCTCAAGCAGAACTGAAAAGGCAGCTTGGCATCGACTTTCATATACCTTTTAATACCATGTGCACCTATCATGTGGTGTTCTCTCTCACTATTGCTAAATATGTGGTGTTGATTAGACTGCAGAGCAGCAGTCCATGCACTTACTCAACACAATAAGATTGTGCCTTTCTCCACAGGAGGCACTCAACAGTGACACTTAAGAGTATGCATAGGGAATCTCTTTAGCAGTACGGCTTTGTCCCTGTTAAAAATCAATCCCATTCCTTTTTATAACAGAATTGACCAAGAATAACACAAAGCATCCTACACGTTAATAGTTTAATTACTTAAAAAAGACAGAAACAGGCTTGTGAACCACCCTGACACAAACATGTATCTGCAGAGCTTGGACTATCTTCCCAGCACAAATGAAGGGGTGCAGAGACAGTTGCTAGGCTGAAGACTTTGCTTTTATTTTCAGGCTTATTAACAATGTCCCCATCCCTTTGCACTGCTTATCTATTTGTCACCCTGAACAACCACTCCAACAACTACCAAATAAACAGGATGATGCATTTCATAAAGCAATACATTTTGGAGAGTAGCAAGGCACTAGGACTCTACAAAACTCAAGACCATCGCCTGCTCAACACATTCATGTTACGGATTGGTCAAGATTACTTGACTATCCTGCACAGACTTTATCAAACTTAGAGTTCAGACTATGTAAAAGATACGTTAAATCCCATTAGAAACCAAGTCAAGTCATCTTGGCTATGCCTTCATCATGCAAATCAAGTCACACCAGTATTACAATCTGCAACCAGGACTTACTTTCTTGGTTAGATTTTCCTTGCAAGTAAATAGATGATGTCTTGAGCTGTGGCAAGTGGATATGTAATGCACCATATCAGTGGACAAATCAACTTTAACGTTTTGAATTTACGACTTCAGAAATGGTTAAAATGTGTGACTAATACCATAACAAAATTAGAGAGCTTGGTTGATGCTATCTAAAACCATAAACAAATCTCAAAGTTACGGCTTAAATCTGTTGTAGAAAGAGTAATGTATTGCAGCATTAAATGTTTGGATTTATTATATTCTGGTAACCGCATTGTTGCTGCACTCATTCAAATGACTGCAAATCATGGGTTTAAAATATATAATAAAAATAAATAAAAATAAAAAACAGAATGCTAAAAGCATTTCAATACAGCATGGGGTATTTCATTATTTTGTGAAGGTCAACAATTCTTGGCTACAGCAGGGCAAGTCCGGAGCAACATTTTCAGACTGACTCCTATCCCAATATCCACATAGCTACACAAAACAGGGTTGGTGAATTCAAAAATAAAAATAAATAAATAAAATCCGATTTGATTTAAATTTTTTTTTTTTTTTAAATGGAATTTTTTTGTAGTATTGTAGTTGTAGTGCTACAATACCTCCAAACTGTAAATTTAAGGATGTTGGAAAATGGTGATTTGTTAATACCAAACTAAATTACTCAATCTTAAATGAATACATAAATAGAGCTAATTATTTATCATTGTGGCATCCTCTAAATTTGAACTAGAAGAATTTAGCGATGGAGTACGCCAGAGAAAAATACCCCTCACTCATCCCAGTACTCTGAAATGTACTGTGTGCTACGACAAGTCTGTGGTTCTAATACAAATACATTATTTTGTAATTACTTTTCATACACAAGTAAATTTTACTTGCTCTTTAAATCCTAAATGTCTAAAATCATTTAAGTTACACAATTATTTTAAATTTTGGGTCCCTATTAAGGCACATATTTAGGTCCAGGATATGCAGACCCCTGCAAAACCCTGAAATTCGTTTTTGGTAGGGGGTGTTGCCACTTGCACCGGCGCTGGGGGAGGATCCCCATCTCCCCCTGCATTCTACTTGGGATTTCTAACCTCCTACTTTAAATGAAAATGAAAAGACTGGACATGTATCTTGGCAGTCAGTTAAATGTATTCACTACCCCTGCAATAAAATCTTGTCTTTATTCAGACAGTAAGTTTCAAACAGCCATCATTACTACCAATAACTTACTACAGTCTATTGTGCAGAATGAAAAAGGCAGCGTCCAATTTAATTCAGAGGTCTGTGCTTGAACATGCAACTACCACAGCACTGCTGTGCCCATAAGGGCGAGACGTCAGGATGGGGATGTCACCAGGGTGTTAAGATAAGCCTTGCTTTAGACCGACAATGCTTGCTGCAGTGCAACTACACTCATTAATTTCTTGTCAGACAGTAAAGCTGACCTAGAAGGGAAATCAGGAGGAGCAATGTACATGTCTAGCAGGACACTCCCTGGGAACTACAGCATTGTAAGTGAGGGGATGAGAGCAGACTGTTCCAATGAGGATTATGAATTCTGAAACCATTTGTTTACACAGGAAACTCCACTTTCTTGATTAGGAGTCAGAAAGATTCATCAGCTGGAGGAAAAGCAAACCAAAAAACAGCATGCAATTCTAGAACTACCCCAACACAATCACTGTTGTATTTAATCTCATGCATCGATCAAATGGAATTTAATGCAATCACATACAGTAAATCAGTGGGTAAGTAAATATTGCACATTAACTATAAAAATGCATCAGTACATTTGAGAAATAAAGGGTGGCATCACTAAACTAGAAGGGAGGTGGGTTTTACTAGTTTTCTACTATGTTTAACTTGTCTTCGTGGCAGTCATGCTTTCTTGCGGAAAACATTTGAATGCAAAGCGAACCATGCTCCCATGGTAATCATTGAAAAGAGTATATTATTGCTGTAAATCCTCCAAGTATTAATTAACTTAATTCCAAGTAACCTCACATTAATTAAATACTTGTGCAATTTGGCACTTATTTCATGTGGAAAATATAAAGGCCACTTATTGTTTGTCAGACAATAGTTTAAATATCAGGACACACCTTTACAGTAACTTTACTGAACCCTGTCTCCTGCCCCATTCTTTGTAAACAATCAACTATTTAATATTCAGTAACAGTAAAATCAATATTTTGTTTAGGTGCCAAAAACAAGTCAATAAATCAACACAGTACAACTAAATCCACGCCAACATCAACATCCACTGACAATGTGACAGAACAAGAACGGTATGAGCCATGCATTGCATCTCAATTGCACTATCCTGAAGGTTGATTCACAAAACACTGCAAGGTCACTCCCATTCCCTTCCAGGAAAGCACAATGGTTATACTGTGCTACAATGCGCACCCTCAAATACAGAATACAGCATAAGGTGCAGCAAAAAAAAAAAAAAAAAAAAAATGGATTTTTCAACCCGTGTACTTAGTACCTATGTAACAAGTGGCTACCAGCTGTAAACAATTTATCTGACAGGGCTCTTAATTGACAAAAAAATGGACAAGGCCAAAAGGCCTTCAGCTCAATACATTTGTAGAGGGCACCAAGGCCACTAAACTTAAGTCAAGGCCAAAGTGTAGGAGATTGTTTAATTTTGCTTAGGATTCATATATAAAGCCAATTATTGGCCACAGAAAGAAACACTAACTTAATACTAAATATTTATTTATTCAGAAAATGTTTTGTTTTTTTGTCAATCAGTAGCCTACATCTGAGCCTGCGAGGACATAGCTCCCTGGGCTGAAGACAGGCATTGGCTTTTATCACTAATCCATGGGACTCTTTTTGTTCAGTTTAAAATAGAATATATTCTACTCTATGCCGCTGTGTTGCAGTAAAAACTGAAAAAACTAAAAACGTATCTATCATAAGATGTACACAAGGATAATAAAAATGAATCCAAAGTAGAACATTCAAGACACTTACAGTAAACTTTTTTTTTTTTTTTTTTTTTTTTTTTTTTTTAAACCTGAAAGAAAACCACTTGTAAACATTTCTAAACTACTGAACAAAAAAATCTGAGGTTTTGCTAAAAAATTTTTTTAGCAGTGTGTAAATTTTCTACTTTGAGAAGGCATTATTACGCACGGCACCCATCCATGTGACTGAAAGCGCAGTGTTTGTTGTTTGTGTTTTCCTGCTGATGTGACTTAACCATGAAAATCATGTAATCGTGTTATTGTTAGGCTCCAAACACTTTCTAATGCAGGCATCTCTAGTTGCTGCAACTGAAAGGGCACTGCGACCGTAATGGTCGTGAAGAGACACGCATTGAGGGGATTCGCGGCAAATGCCCCCTGGCCGACATTCATTTCGAACCCTGATAACAATATTTCATTTGTGTATGATAGTTTGAACCCAAGCCTTAATGCTGTAAAATTGAAATTACACCTGCCGACATTAAATTTAAAACAATTCTTTAATGGTGTGCCAATGAAAATGGTTATCCATTGCATCAGAGTTCAAACCTACCATTATTCCACAGCAGTGACGAGAGCATGTTGTTGCTGCAAGCAGCAGCTTTTAAAATGAACACAATGTAATACCAACACTGTTTCTATCCGACAATAGGAACAAAATGGATCAGAGTACCGGGGCCCTGAGAAATATATATATATATTTTTTTTATTTTGAATTTTCAGATTTATTTTTTCCTGATTTTGGATTTTTCGGTTTTAAAAATCTGTAACATTAGTTTTGTTTATAAACACAAGTTTGAGATACATTGACAGCAATGATGAAGCTAGAAATGCATGAAAAAATGACAAAAAAAAACACCTTTCTAAATGGTTTTAATCAAAGTCCTTTCAGAAAAAAAAGTACAAAATTGGCACAAAGTAATAAACAAACAAGGAACAATAAATTGAAAAAAATAATGTAGGTTTTTTTAGTAGCTTTTTTTTTTCAACACAAGCTGAACTATAACATTTCAAATTAGATTTAATGTTTTCATTAATAATTAATGACAAACAATTGATATAAAACCCTGAATATTTTGATTTGTTCTAATTTAATAAAAAGGCACTTAGTAATATCTCCCTGAGAACTTCCAAAATGCAGCAACTAGACACTGCATTCTGCAGTAGTCATTACAGTACTATCTACTCAGAATAATTTCTATAGGTAGTCGTTCCCCCTCCCCAAGCAATAACGGTAGCTAGCAAGTGAAGAGACACAAGAGGCAGCACTTTTTTACAGTTAAATCATGGTCGTGTATGGTGGCTGAAAGGTGCAAAAATAGTTTTTGTCATGCTTTCCCATGACGTGTGTTTCTTGAAGCCTCGTCATACAAACACCGTGCTATTTCAATGTAATTTTTAAAATATATACATATTTTGTTTAAACTGATTTTGTGGTAATGTCCTTGGATGCCTAATTCAGTTTTGTCCTCTTTATTCCACGATTTCGTCTGTGTTCTCCGCAACACGGATTTCATAGGGCTTGATCTCTCAATTTCCATAAAAATGTTGGTTACCATTATCTTGCACTAGTCCTTCAATGTGCTTGGCCGTATGGAAAAAGCAAGGTTATCACTAGGGTTGTATATCGTTTAGAGTAAAGTGTCAAACGTTTTAAATTTTGTGCAGGTCAAATAACGGCTACTCAGTGGGGTTTTTTTTGTTGTTTTTTTTTACTTCCTACCTTTGTCACGTGGCATCACTGTCATTGGATATCAACCTCCCAATGTCCATCATGCTTTTGGTCACGTGACTAGTCTGCTTCTACTAAACCTTGATCTAGCGTGGGCCCAGACATGCAAGCGAAATGTTAGCAAATGCGATAAAATTCGGGCTGTTGAATTATTTCTTTATTTATTAATTAAAAACACAAGACTGCTTCCATTGTTTATTTATTTTTTATTTATTTATTTTTTTTAACTACTGTCAGTCAGATAAGTACAAACTATTGCTATTAATAAATTATTTTTTTAAACTGATTATTGAGTCTTAATTAATGTGATACTGTACTTTGAATAAAGTCAGTTTGGTGTGAACATAACTAGTTCTTGTTTCTTTTATATACAGGCGGTAGGATAAATTAGCGATTTGGATTTTAGCCCTGTTTGAATAATTAGACTACATAACATTTCTGTAATAATGCAATTCATGCTTGCCCTCCAATCAAAACAGACCATTATCGTACCGCCAGTTAATAAGCGACTAATCTAATGAAAATAAAAACGTTTCTCTGGACACATTATTACAGTCGTTATGACAAGTAACATTTAAATGAAGAAGTAAGGCTTACGAATTAAAAGCCCATTTAGTGGTTTCACAGAAAAAAAGTAAATTAAACTAATTTTACTATTAACGCGTTTTTCGGTTGTGATTGAGATATGCAAATAGATTAACAGGTATCAGTTGCATTTAAGGAGAGTAGAACAGATATTGTAAAAGGCCTATTTATTTATAGACATATGTGCGGTAATTTATAAAAAGGTATTTATTTTAACAAGCTCAGAGCCCTTGCAGCCAACGTGCTTCCCCCAAGATGACCAACTTCCGGTTTTCTCCTGCTGTCGAGAAGCACATCGAGGGGGACACATTACACTCCTTACAGTGTCTTTTCAAAATGTTTTTAACATTTAAACTATATACTTGAAAGTTTAAACGTTTATTAAAATTAAACAGAATCTAGCACCCTAGTTATCACAATGAGTTATTTAATTATTATTATTTTTTTTATCCCAAATAGTCAAGGGACCAGAATCACCTTAGATCTCAGGAGTGCCAATCACAAAGAGAAATGAGCAACATTTGAGCAGTACAGAACACTTTCTCAGATCACATGACCATAATTTAAAAATAAATCCCACCTTAGGTTAATAGTAACATTCACCAAGGTTTAACTTTCCTTCCATGAAAAAAAAATCATTTGCTACTTCTAAAACACACTCACCAATAAGTGTGTGAACAAAGGCATAGCAAAAAAATCCACAAAAGCAAAATTCCATAAAAGATGAGAAGGACCACTAACCATTCTACTCAATCAGGCATCCCCCACTGCCTTATATACTAAAACGAAGACGAAATGCTCCAGAAGTAAAGAACTTACCAGGTTTTTAAATTCATAAATCATAATACATGTTTTGGTCTAACTTAAAAAGACTGCACAGATTTATCTACTGAGCTCCCCAAACTAAACTTGCTTTTTCAATCTTGCAAACTATGCATGTTCTACTCGCTGTGCCAGAACACAGAGCTCTAGGAAAGTGGGAAGTGAAGTCCTACTTTCGTTATGTTTCTTAAAACTGCATCAACATAATTCATATCAAACTTAACACGAGGGGAACTCATTTTTTAAACATATTTAATACGATCAGCTAGTAGTAGAGTGATTTATACTGATGCATTTCTTTCTCAAGGTATCTTGCTATGGTCATTTGAAAATAATAAATAAATAAGTAAACAGAATACCAGTACACAACATCAGAACTACAGTGCTATCCTGTTATATCGTGGTTGTTGGGATCCACAATTGGAGACCGCGCTATTTGCGTTTCGCCTTATAAGAATATTGGCATTTTTGTTCCCAAAATGACTTATAAAAAGGCCAATATTGTGGCATACTGTTGAAAATGAAGGAAGGAGACACACACAATTTGCAGGTACTGCAATCCACGGTTTATTGGGGTGATTATTCCTGGATCCTGTCAGCCTGCACCACACCACACCAAAAACAATCTTGCACATTCACACAGCTGCCTGTCTGAAATGTACTAAATCTAAATATTAGTCCAATAGATATACCTTTTAACTTGCCTCCCCCAGTATAGAAATTATATTCCCAACATTATATTTAAAACAATCCTTTATTGTTGTACCAAAGGAAATTGCTGTCCATTGCATTACACAGTTTCAGCCAACCATTAGGTCTATTCCACAACAGTGAGGATAGCATGTTGTTGCTGAAAGCAGCAGCGTTTCAAATGAACAGCAACAATACAATAACTAATAAGGACACTGTTTCTATCTGACAGTAAGAACAAAATCAAGCTACTGAGGAAAAACAAGTTGTTATCTCAATTGTAACAAATGTCTACTGGTGTAAGAAGGTTCTTCAGACTTAAGATTGTATGATTGAGTGGTTAAAGGTTACTGTGCAGTAGTTGGTTACAAAATTGATCATAAATGTGCATGACGTGGTTTAATTGTTTTAGAAGGTTTGTTTTCCTCTTTCAAACTGAAGACAAATGATTTCATCAAGCCCTGAAAAGGACACAGTGACCTTGGGCTACAGTAGGCTTTGAGCTTTCCTCACTTGAGCTGAGGACGAACACACCACTCACCCCTTCACGCCAAAGAAAGGAGGACAGAAGTGGGCTTCCCAAGGGAAACCAATAAGGAACAACAGAAACATACATTTAAAGCACGAAAAACGCTGTTGTGCCTCAAACTACTGAGCGGAATGGGAAGACAGGCACTTTTATAATACAGATCCATCCCCTAAAGAACTAAGGTCCTTGCATTGATCAGGAATTATTGTTTGCATGGAGAAAGCATCAGATAAGGCAATGTCTCTCCCAACAGCAGCAGATATTTCAACAGACAACTTTTAATGATGTAATTTCACCAGAATTTTAGACTCCAAAGCCAGTCTATAATGTCAGTTTCTACAGTTTTGTTTACAAAAAGGAAGCTTAAAGCAACTTTCCAGGGAGAAAATATTAAGTATCATAAGAGCAAGTTAACCGGGGAACAAAGGATTCACCTCCAAATGTTTGGCTATAACCTGGGAAAAAGGAATTGGATTATATTGTAATCCTCGGTACCCTCAGTAGTAAATGTAACTTTGCACTGAACAACTTATTTTATCAGTATCAGGCTACAAACTGACAATGCATTTAAAATGGAGTCAGATCCTAGTGTGTACTGACCATAATGATATTTCCATAACTTGTTGAAATGTGCAGTAAATATAATTCTGCCATTGGCATTTACAGTAGCACACAATTTTTTTTTTTTTTTTTTTAAATGTAGGCCTAAAAACACAGGAACACCAAAAACTGAATTTTTCACATTCTTTGTGCAGCTAACAAAACAAATGTTTTGTTTGCAGGCAGAAACAGCCAGAAGTGCAAAGTTAACCCCAGGGAAATAAACTACATCATCAAAATCAGTTTCCTCCTTGAAATCTGTACACCAGCATGTGGTTGTTGCAAATGAATGACGCTCATATTCAAATCTGGAAGGTCTCAAACTGCAGATACCATGTCACCTATTAAAAGAAATGGCAAGACCAACTTGCTCTACTCAAATCTCACAAGTAGGGCCTGCCGTATCAAAAGAAAGTTGATTTTAATGACTATACAAAACTATTTACCTTCCTTAAGGATGTTTAACTTCTTGTACTACCTTTAGTCGGCCTCCCTACCAGAGCACTGGCCCTTGCCTTGCTGCAGCACATTTAAACACTTTAAAATCAGGGGTGTCAACCAAATTTACCAAGGGCCATACTTTAGCTTAACGTTTGATTCGCGGGCCACAAAGTGCACACCTTTTACACATACACATGCATTTTAATAGGCGATACAGAAAATGCATGTTTATATTCACAGTTTTTAATACATACACATGTATGTTATATAACTCATTAGTTTAAAAAGCACGTTATCTATTTTACATAGTTGCTGCCCGGTGCATTCTCATTTACTGAAGAAATCTGGCCCTTTTTTGCGAGACAAGCTTGTCAGTATCGGGATTCATGTTTTGTATTGAAACGATCAGCGTGTAGATGCTTGTCATTCAGGCAAGATCTTTGAGCGGATTTATTAATCTTCATCAGTGAAAATAGCTGTTCGCAGAAGTACGTACTACCAAACATTGACATGACGCGTGCAGCCTGAATGCGGAGCTGTGGGAATGTGTCTGGAAAAAACGGGTAAAACTGCTCAGCCAAGACAGAATCAAACTCAGCTTTCAGTGAGCTAGTGCACTGCAATTTAATAAATTCCACCTGGATGTCTTCTGGTGCAGTTTCCACATCTACGCCAAAGGGGTATGAAAAAAGCTGGAACTGGAACTGCTACTTTGAAAAAAAATCTGAAAAACGGTGCTCAAATTCCACAAGCAAAACATTTAGTTTTGCAGCGAACTCACTACTAAAGTAAAATCCGTCATAGAATCACATACAGCTTGGCACGATAGTAAATGGGAAAGGTTTCCCTGCTGCTTGTGTTTTTCCCACACGTATAACTTTAGCTGAAGCACCTTAACTCCGTCACACATTTCACTTATGGCTTGTTTACAGCCTTGCAGTTTCACATTTAAATTGTTGAGCTGTTCGGTTATAATCGCAGAGAAATCCCCAAATCACACCAAATTGCATCTGAAAGCGGTCTAATTTATTTTCTTGAAAAGATCTATTTCTTGACGCAAGTCAAAGAACCTTGTTCTGCACAGCGGCTAAGCCAGCGAATTTCAGTGTGGTGCGGCACCCTAGTGAATAGGTATTGAGTATCTGGCATAAGTGTGCAAATCCGTGAGCGCCAGAGCCAATGCAACGCTCCTTTCAGAATCCCAAGCGAAGACCTGCCACTTCGCACAGCAGCATGTGAACCGGCGGTGTATGACTCATCCTGCACCACATGGCTGGATCAGTTCCAGAAGGTTAAAGTCTTGCAATACCCAAAGAAACAAACACCTGAATTAGACCCAGGAATAAAACAGAACATGTGCATTGCTAATCAGTTTTCATTACCGAGAATCAAGATGCTGCCTTTACATGCATATTTTATTTAAGTAATATTATAAACAATTGCTAATCAGTCTTGCTGGTCTAATTGTGCATAAATGTCCTGTTACATTGATGAAGCAAGGCACTTTTGGGGACGCAATAGGTTCTCACAGAGGAACAAGACCATACAGCCTAGCTTATGCTTTCAAAGACTCAAAACTGCACACATTACTTGAACTCTTCGCCTTGAAAACACATACAAACCTCTTGCGATTTTATTATGACCACACTGATGTTATGTAATGGAATACGTGATCAATCAAGTCCAGAATTTAACTCAATCTAGAATGAAAAAAAGTTGCATAGTTTATGTTATCGTCTGAAAAAGCTTTAAAATATCCTGCCTGTTCGTTCGCTGGTCACCTTACTGCATATAATTCATCATTCCAATATCATTAGCTTAGTTTCAGACGCCTCAGAGTGCAGACACCTTAGGTAGATGAAGGAAATCAGACACTTGCGTACAACTATCAGGTCCTAAGTAAATCAGTCTCCTTACTAACTGAAGGTGTAAACTGCCTCCAAACGATTTTATTGTTGGCAGCAGGAATTTGAAAGGAAAACTGCTGTGAAAAAACATGGGTTTGCTGTCTACTTTGATACAAGAATTCCATGTATCTAAATAAAACTGCAAATCCTGTTGTGTTTGTGTTTTTTTGAGAAATGCTGATTTCTCCATTAAACCCATTGTTGCTGATCTATGGAGCACTCAAGTTACAGAGCAATTACCCAGGAGACCAATAAATATGTGTTTGTTTTTACATGCAAAGTAAATCAGGTCAGTGAAATGGTGAAAAAAAAAAAAAAAAGTAAATTAACTGTTTTGTAGTCATGACACCCCAAAGCCATTACCTCATGTGGGACCTACTAGCCAGTACCTATGGACTGGACTGTGAAAAACTCATTCCTTTCCTCTCCTCCTCCCTCCCTCCCTTGCTTGCTGCAGTCTTAAAGTTTGGAAACGTTAGAAGTGTTATATAGTGGGTGTTATTTTTAACAACTGATATGACTAATATTTTTTCAAAATTGACATTTTATGTTAACTTTGTTTCACATTAAGTCAATGCTCATTTAATTTCTTTAAAGTTTGATTATATTATGAACGTAGATACAGCAGTGTAGATGTGGCTGTTGGGACATTATTTTGCATGTCTAAATAGAAATAAATAGGCCACAGGGCTGACCTGTTCTAAAGGTCTAACAGCTGTGTGATACGAAAAGGGACAATCTTTTAACCCATATGCCAAGCTTGTGTTTTGATTTCAGCAGCATATCAGCAAAGTACCATAGAAATGCATCCCTTTTCTCATACATAGATAGTATTTTACTTGGTTTCAAATGTGATAATAATGACAGTATAAATTCTTCATTTAACTATGTCTTTTTCATATTATACCAAATAAAAAAAATATACGTTCAACCAGAAGTCACATTTAATGTTACAGATACCTGAAACCACGCAGGGAGAGATGAGTGATGACAAATGGATGTTGCACTGAACTTAAATCTAGTTTTACTGTTCATTTGAAATACGATTTTAAGGTAAATTTCTATCAACACATTTTGTTGGTTTAAAAATGTAAAAAAAAGTGATCTATGCATATTGCAGACTGAACTCCATCTGTTGTTTCTATGGCCGAGGCAGGCTTCTAGTAGTAGCCCACTGTGTACTGCCTGTTGCTATGTGAAGCATGCAGAGGAATGTAGTGTTAAGAACCGATACCTGGGTTCTTAAAACTACAAAAAGTGCACGTTACCCATAGGCGCGTGTAATAAAACAAACTCTCAAGGACTGTATCGGAGCTCATTTTACACTGGTGCACACGATCTGAAAAACATGCTATATTAAAAACCTACTTTTCCAAATGCCCCATATTCTGATTTGAGCAATACCTAGTATTACAGGATGTTCCAAGCAAGTTCCACCACAACCGGATTGTAAGCAAAACTTACTTTATGTAAAGTACTTCAGAGACAAGCAGACAGGAATGTGTAGCAAGACCGGTCACAAGAAAGCACTACTCGGGATATATAAAAGAAATCATAAATAAGTGCAGATGCAATAACGAAATATTACACAAATCATTTTCTCCTTGCTGTTCCAACCAGGAGTAGCTTCCCTGGCTATTTATATCATTAGTATTTATTCAGTTCATCACCAAGGTAATTGGGGCTGTTCCATTATGTCACTTCTTAAAACACGCCTATTGAAATTTCTTTTATCCTCTCTCAAGGTTCCATGTTGTCAATGTTTGTTGGTACTTAAATGGAGGGATCACTATCCCTGCCTGTACTGTACAGGTTCACAACTCAAATTTGTTTGGTAAAACATAAGGTAAACCTCCATCAAACAATAGTAGTATGGATTTATAATACAAGCTTATGTCATTTAATCAGATGAAAATAATGTACAAATGTTTTACTTTTAAGTATGACATCAAGCTTTTAATAATAAGCATAGTACAGCATTTGAAAATGTAATTAATTTGTCCCAACTAATATAGTTATGCCACACAGATCTTTTCAGTTGTGCCTAACATTTAGCTGAATTATTTCATAGGTACAGTATCCTCTTGCTAATCTGGACGAGTTGGGACTGGACCCTATTCAGATTAGTGATTTGTTCAGAGAACTGATCAGAATCTTTACCATACTAAACATGCCAGGTAACATATAACCGTTTGAATAATAGAAAGATGTTACACACATCACAATTGTCTGGACCCTCTGTTAATGGATTCGTATTATTCAGTCTGTAAAAAGTAAAACTGCAGAGTTCTGATGGGAATTATGATGTGTCTGAGCCTGTATTACATGTTCTGCATTCACACATATGATTTTCCTGGTAGAATACTGTAAATTAATGCTGGGACAAAACACAGGATTTTCATGTTCGGATATTTGCTCAATTTAAATATTTGTTCGGATATTCATTTTTCAAGAAGTAATTATATTGCTCTGAATGCAGGCAGAGACAGCATCAGCAGCAGGGGCAGGGGGTGTGGCCATGGCCCCTGTGTGTGCCTTTATTTTACAGCAAGACCATACAATACATTAAAATGGAAAATTATCCCAGGAGTAAAGAATAAGTTGTGTATGCCTTACTTTACCCCAGTGAATTAACTACAAAACAAAGGATGCCAAATAGCAGTTCAAGTTAAACGTTGTTTTGTTTATTACCAAAATAAATAGTACACAAAAGTTGACGCCGCATTTATTTTATATTTTTTTTTCATTCCTTGCCATTGCTGTTTCTTCACAGTAAACAGTGGCCATAGACATGTTTTAATAAAGTAACAACATGAGGTTTACTTGTGCCTTTTTGTAGTTGAACAAGCAAACAAAAACTGAAACTTAACCTTAAATAAAACAAGTGGAAATAAATGATGTTGTAAAGTGAAAGGGACATAAACTCTTGTTTATTATATTCCACAAAGTCGCAACAAAAAATATAACAATCTATATAAAAATCACTACACAACATTTTCAGGAAGTTGGGTACTGTTTAAGTAAGGCATTTCAGAATGTTTCCTGTCCGATAAGTTGGGCCCTACCAAATTCACAGTACATTTTCATAAATTTCACAGTCATAAATAACAATTTTAGAAATCTTAAATTTCACCATTTCATATATTTAAATCTTAAATTTTACAGTGGTGTAACAAAGTATGAAAACGACAAACTATAAAACTTAAAGCCCTTAAGTTACCAAAACCATTTGACTAACAAAGTAGAAACACTAAAAGAAAATTAAACTGAACTCCAGAGGATCGTTCTATGACTCTTGCGTTTTTGTTATTGTTCTTGAAAAACAACTGTTCTGGTTTTAAACGTTACTGTATGCAAAACTAACTCAAAAACTATTCTGAAATGCTGTTTTTCTTCTTTGCATCTGACTTTTAAATAGAGGCTTAAGTGCTGCTGTGTTGTTTGTTATATATATATATATATATATATATAGAATATATATATAGATATATATATATCTATTTTTCATTTGCTTTTTTTTTTTTTTTTTTTTTTTATTCTGGCGAGATGGTAAATAAGTGTAAGGTATTGCTCACTTGTAGCGAATACGAACGTCTGATTTTTGGATTCGAATACATGTCAAAAAAACATCTGTTAAAATATTTGGATATTTGTCGCAGCACCATTGGAAATAAATGCATAAACTGCTGCTGGTCATGTTTTAGGTACTATATACAGTAGTACTGAAACTGCCCATATTTTTTTTTTAATTGCACCCTATTAATGTCCCTCCATTCAGAAACCTAGCTGACTCAACTGAAATGCAATTAGTTTAAAAGGCTACACGAACGTCTCCCTACACAAATGAAAACGGTAATTTGTACAGTAATAAAGTGCCTCACTAGAGATCAGTGCTGATAGATCAAGCCTTAACAATTGCTTGTTCAGGAACAGAAATTAGTCACTCAAAGTTTTTCTCTTGTAAAGACAACATATACCTATTGTTCCCTATAACTTAACGTTTAAGTCATTATTTCAGATACAGACAAAGTTACCATACTATATTGTACAAACGAACAAGCTAAAATTATTAATATTGAATTTTCAGTATCAGCATTCATCAAAACATCCCATTCCTGAACACAGCACAATGACCTCCAGTATAAGCACAGTATTAGAACTTCTCAGTAAACCACTTTCATCCTGTAAGCAATTGGACACAAAACAAAACATTAGAAATGTTTGGGGTATGTGGCAGTTTTATATTAAAGTCAGCAATTGATTTATTTGTTTTGCAACTGCCATTCATGACGATCCCTGAAGGAATTGGAGACAGTAATCCCTCAAGAACAGTTGAAACACATGGGAGACTCGCTCGGCACATCAAGTTTGAGTTGTCTAGCTGCCCAAGGTGACTCGGCCGGCACTATTGACAGGGTTATGGCTGGTGTTCAATTTTTTGTCCAACCCATGTGTGAGTGCATAAACACAGAGGATCTTGCAAAGCAATACCTTCACATTTGTGGAAAGATAACAAAAAGTGTTTAATGGTACATTTGTAAAAATTAAATGCAATATAATTAAATCCATGTAATGCATCTTAAACTGATCATGAAAAGTGTGTACAATCCCACACTCGCACATACTCATTTTTAACAACCTCTTTATTTCTTTAGATTAATAATCCTGATTATTAACTTAAACAAATTTCTTAATTTGGCACGAGTATACTTAAAAATGACATTACAGCATTTGCCGCTGGTCCTAGTCAAGACAGGGCCTGCAATACACAGTAGGTACTTGTCAGATAGCTCTAAGCTTAAATAATTAAACATTAAAGCTGAAGGAAAGACTTGATGTAATTGTATCATTTTAACTACCAAGTTTGACTATAGTCTATAAAATGACAGCTTTTGATAATTCTCCAAAGACAAAATAAACTGTACTGATACAGCCCGGTTTAAAAAGTACAGAATTACATCTCATAAGACAATATTTTTTTAGTCACACACATTGAGAATCGTAATAGTTTAAAGAACTTTTAGTTTTGCTAACAAAGAAGTTAGCTTTCACCAACCAATACATATCTGGCCACAGATAGTCTAGACTAGTGGCACCTGCACTGCACATAAACTAAGCAGGGTTAATGCTCAGTTGTACTGTCAATCAATGTACTTAAATCAGCGATGCCAATTCAGAGGACACTGCAGCCTGACTGCAATGGTGACAATTACAACCAGGTATGTTAGCAGCGCACATCCACCAACACAGCTGCAATGCAAAATTGGAGCAATCAGTAAATGCAAGTCACTATGATCTACAACCCTCATTTACATATGTAAAAATTTAAGTGCCACAGACCCTGCCTCAATACTAGTATACTCTATGTTATTGCAGCCTACTCTTAATAGCTTACATGCTAAAGAGAATGAATACATTGATGCAGACTTAACGTGGAAATGTCAAATCATTTTAGTGATTTATTTTAAATGTGACACTGTAGGTACATATAGCCATCAGTTTTATGACAATCATCATGATCTACAGCCATGTGCATGTAAAAGTGTGACAGAGACAGCTGAAGTGGCCTATTTCCCCAGAATCTTCTACTCTGGTAAAGACTGTCATAACCAAGTTTGTCACAGTTGATATCAAAACAGTAATGTACAATAGGTATGTATCAAGAGGCAAACACCTAGCTCCCTTGCATTTTAATGATGGCGTCATTGTGTGTCACACAGGTAATATACTGTAGGTTTCAAAGGAAATTAAACTGCTGGTGATTATGATGAAATGTGGGTGTGGGAAAGTAAATCGGGTTGTTCAAAACTCCCCAGTGCTTCTATCACAGGTGTATTCTATGGGCCAGCCCGAATGTCTGTAGCATTTTAACCTTTATGAAAGCTGGTAGTGCTGGATTTCAACTGAATTATAGAAATTAAAAATAAGAGCAATTAAATAAAATAAAATAATAATACACATCCGCATCAAGCAGCCTGAATCTTTTGAAAATCTGATCCCAAAATCCCTTCCTACTCTGCTTCAATAATTATTTCCAGCAACATGCAAGACAGTCAAAGTTCACCTAACAAACGTTTACATTGTGTATTCATACAAAATAAGTCTCGGTCACGCATGTTGAAGAAGCCAATATTAAAAACAAACTGAATCGCAAATTATTATGACTGTGTAGATCTACATACTTGAGTGTTAATTATGTTTATTAGAAAATAAATGACATAGTAACATTTACCGGTAAATGTCAATTTAAAAAAATAAAAATAACCGAATAGATTGTTGTACGGCACCGGTAATAATAACTAAACCAAATACGGATAATCAAAGCATTCAAAAACCAACTAACCAGTAGATTAATAAATGCCATGCAAGTAATGTAATACCATTAAATTAGCCAAATAAATACTAGGATACTGAACTTAAAACTCAAGACAGTTGTAGGTCGGCCTAGCTGGAGGATATTTAGTTACAATTTATAAATCAAGGAAAATACAAAAACAAAATCAAAACAGGATTGAACAGATCCCAGACTACTTTTCTAAATAGTAGGTCAAATTATAAATGCATTTGTTTTAATAATAAGTCAAAAGCGATCTGTTTTCAGAGAAGTAGGCCTGTGACAGGCCTCATCCTCTTAGCAACGGCCACCTTGATGACAGTGCAATCAACAGCTCCAAAGTAGATGAGAGGGGAGGCAAGAAAAATACTCCCTCCCTCCCTCCCCCTGTTAAACAACATATAAACCGCACACATCCAAATGGGAAAGCTAAGAGAATCACCGATTCTTGCGTTGCCACTCTTGCCGGGGTGGGTGATGTTTGGGCCCACCCCGGTGGTTTGTTTGAGTCTCGTCCTTGCATCTTTACAGCGCTGTCGGCTTTCAGTAGCTAGCGAGAGACAGAAGGGGCGGGGGTGGGGGGGAGGGGGTTGAGGAAAAAGTGGCAAATTTCATGGCGGCCGCCATCACCCGCCTCCTCCAATGTATTTCAATTAAAAAAAAAAAAAAACACGGCTACTCTCTGAACAAGTGCTGCTGTTTTTCGGCCGTCTTTCCCTTCACTTAACTGTTTCCCCCCAGCTTACCTTCATGTCGGGACATCCTACAGACGCTGGCACAGGCCCCTCCTCGGGCTCCCTGGCACAGATGACACAAGAAGAAGCCGCTTTCGAGAACTGAAACCGGGACTCGCTCTCTCTCTCGCTTCTTTTCTCATGAAGATGGATCTGGAGCTTCCAGCTCTCTGCCTCCCCCTCGCCTGTCACTAGTACTTTCTGTGTTCTGGCGGACTCTCCTCGCACCACTAGAGGGAGCGCTTTGCAACATGCTTACACACTTACCCAACCAGCCTACCTCCCAAATCCACTCATTTATTTATTTATTTACTCACAAAAAGGTTTTGTAATACAACGTTCTGTGTAAGGAGTAACTCAACCGTTCCGCAAGGTGCGGGATCTGATTCCCCTTTATCTTCCTAAACTCATTTCAACGTATTTCTTTAACCGGGTGTTCATTTTGAAACATAAGATTAGTATAATTAAGTAAGAGGGATATCATTTTTGATTCTAGACCTAATGTACCGACCTTAATTTACAGTAGCTTCCATATGCTTCAAGTTCTTAGCTGCTAGTTGGTCTAATGCCTTATGGGTGTTGGTGTCATATTTTGAAATTAAAATACACGCACTATAACGTGTTTCTTTCAAAACTACACATTTGAGACCTATTCAGCTGATGTAAGTGCAAAACACGTAAGATTTATGAAATTATTTTGTTAGCTACAATTACAGCAGTGTATTGCCTGCAAAAAAAAATGAAACTAGTTCCAAAGCAGCAGGTCACTAGATGGCAGTGGTTGTTTCTTCTATAAACAAACCTTGGCTGCTCTATCCTGTTATATATACAGTATCTATGGCAGGCAACTAAAACTGAAGAGTGGCTCCTAAACTTAAGCACCTAAGCATTTATCCAAAAAAATAAATAAATAAAAAATAAAGCACAGTATTTGTGCAAAAACGTTATAAAAGGGTACGTTCCTTACTTAAGATACTATAATAACTCGGTGAAGGAGAAAGAAAGCATAGAAGCAGTTATCTTCCAAAGCAGCATAAAGGAGTCAAACATCAATTCAGCAAATACTCCAAAACACTCCACTGCTGGGACGTAGTTAAATGGTTCATTGATTTTGGATTGGTCTTGGACTGCATGCACATTACATTCTTGCATAGTCTTGGGAAGAAGACGATGCTTCGATGCTTCACGAAGCCTGTTACTTCCTACAATTCCAGATTTCCAGAAACACATTCACAATATAAATATAAAAAAAAAAATTAAAAAAAAGATTTTTTAAAATATGGATTTTTTTTTTTTTTTTTTTTTTTTGAGATATGGCTTATTTGTGTTTCGGGTATTCTTTGACTTTAATATATTTCCGTTAAATCACTTTCCTATTTCCATTCAGTTAAATGAGTTTATTATTCTATTAAGCAATGCAACTGTAACCGGTATATAGTGCACTATTAATCCTACACCAAAGATCTTCATCCAGTGCCACGTTTTCACTGCAGCCACTATTGTTTAGCATGTACGAATATGTTGTCGTATATTAGAATGCGCGCCAACCCTGAGTTATTGCATTAATGGACTCTAGAGTTGTAGGCAGCATTATTTTCTTTCTCAGTTATTTGTTATTTATATGAACTATTTTGCTGGAATGTGGTTCAATAATACTCATCAATATAATACAATGTGTATTGGTACAATATTGCGACTGAGTTTATGAAATGAAGTGATTTCATTATATTAATTTGTTTTAAAAAGATGGCAATTCCGAAATGTTTCTGAAGTTGAATGGTGAACGAGCCATCTTTTTGCTTATTTGCTTTCATTTTCTGTTGTACAGGTATGCTATCTTTCTGTATTTTAATTAAAAAATGTATTTTGTTTTCTTGTGAGATTAAAATGTGATTTCTTTCAGCAATGTCTGTGAATTTGTATTTTCTTTTAAATCGATTTAATGTCATTACTGAAGTTAATGTGAATGTTAATGCATTAATGGACTCTAGAGGGGAGATGAATGGTGAACCGAGCCATCTTTTTGCTTATTTTCTTTCATTTTCTGTTGTACAGAGATAAATAAACGTCGCCGCTTTCCAGCATTTGACCTTTAGTGGTCATTTTTTAACAAACAATTCAGTAACATTACACAACGGAGATGTAAGAAAACCGGAGTGTGCGCGCAGGCTGGGAAAGATGGACGCAGTTTTCAGCTCTTACTAACCAAGGAAAGAGGCGCACACTCAGACCGGTTACACAACCCTGTCGAACTGCATGACATCATTAATGATGAACTAATCAGCAGGTGTTATTATGTAGTAATAAATTACAACAGTTTATTCACACCTTCATTATGTTATCATAATTGTAATTTAACCTGACAGATACTGATGTTCCGAGCCGGTACTTCGAAATATGTATTTGTGAGTGTGTATGTCATCGGCTCATAGAGAGAGACAGAGGGTTGTGTTTGAAAGTGCCTAGGTTTATTTACTTACAAACAAGAGACAAGTATGTCGGTAATCTACGGTACACTCCACACCACAAAATCAGAGCTATCAGCATGTTAATTAATGACCACGACATACATCAAAAGTGTGTGTATATATATATATATATATATATATATATATATATATATATATATATATATATATATATATATATAGTACAGAATAAGAATTAACAATTAAATGTTTTAACAAAATTTGATAAGCGTCTCTACAAATATACACAAAAATATAAGAGTGACATGTTGTATGATGATTCATACATGCATATATCCCCAGAATCTTGTATTCTCAATAACTTCTACTGAATAATGTTAATGCCAAGTTTCATGACAATGGGAAAAATGGTTCTCCATCTATATGGAAAAATGAATGGAATAGGAAAAAGCGGCCACGAAGTCTTGTCATGTGCTACTTCCTCTTCATAGAGAGGTCTCACACCTTAAACCTACTACAGTTACACACACTAGACTCTGTCCCGCTAAACTAAATTCCTAACTCTTTTATTGGTGTCTGTTTCTTTTTCTTTATCATATATATCCAGGGTTTCCTTCTCTCTCGGTCGGCATGGCGACAAGGGATTCTGAAGTTGCTCGGTTGCCTCAGAACAATCTGCTGAGGCACGCTCACCAGCCACTTGTAGAGTAGAATCCTTTACCCAAATGTTTACGCACCTGGCAAGCACGTCTCATGCAGTGTTCAGGATTACTTCAACAAACTTTATTTACAATCACAACAAACACAAAAATAATCACTCGGTAACTGTAAAGGAAATCCTTGCAGCTGTTTTGAAGTCATCAGGGATCAGGTAAACTGTCAAAAAGGCAGCCTTATTGGATAAAAGATAATGGATTAAAATCCCATTACATATTCCCCATCAATGCTGGTCGTCATACAGGTGTATTTTCAAGTAGCTCCCAGGTTACAGCAATAACCAACTGTAACACTCAGATTGGTCTCTTCCATTCTGTTATGAGGAACAGGACAGTGTTCTGTCCACTGGGAAGGTTATTTCCCTTGCCAATGTTCTATGCAGTAAGTAGCTATCTGGTTTCTGGTAATAAGACTGTACTTACTGTCTTATGATACAGACTGTGTGTACTAAGCTGTATACCTGTCGATGCTCTTATTCTTTGCCAGAACGTATAAGGCCAGGCTATAGCATGACTAAATCATTACTCAGCCTCCAGCCACATAGATATTTGGAAAGAGACAGTCAGGACGAAGAGCTTCCTGTGGCTCACTCCATAATCATTAATCCGGCTTTCAGTGATTGAATTACATATTCCTTGGAATATCCGATGCCTATCGAATCTTATAGTTCTCAGGACTGAAACATTGACCACTTTGTAAAGCATCCATAACTTCAAAAATGTATACAGTATTAAACTGAGTCAAGCAGACAAATGTTTTGGCTAGTGTGGTATCTGTTTCTTATCTCATGATTTGTGGAGTTTGTGATGCTGTAGGTAATTCATCCACAACTCCAAATCAAAGATTATAAGATAAAACTTAAGAGATACCACAAAAGGTTATTCAACACTAGAACGCTCAACCCTTAAAATAAACACTGTAAAAAACGTTTTGGTAACCGAGTAACTATTTGAAATACCTGCGTAACAGGAAGCTGTTGTGATGTTATTTTTCAAAATGCCTGCCACAAGGTACATAGTGACTGCTATTGTGGTTTAAAAATAAATGAAGTATGCACTGTGTCTCTAAAAATGTAGTTCGATAACAGTCAGCCATGATGACAACAAGCACGTTTATTTTTCACAATTGCACAGTTCAGTACAGCTAAGGTTTGCTTTAGCGCAGTTGCATGATACAAAGCCACCTGCAGATTGGCAGCCGCATTGAATAAGTTCACGACATGCTTTGGCTGCTCGAGATAAAGAAACAATTTGGTAACCTACCTAGAGGAGTTGGTACAGGCATTTGTCGAAGAGTGAAATAATCTGATTCAATGCAACATGCATATTCTGATTAACTATTTGAAATACCTGCATGAGATACTTGTGTCTTATCTCCAGGCAAATCAATTCATTTATTTATAGTACTAAAATGTATTAAAATAGACTAGAATGTATCTACATTGCATTTTAGAATACATTTTCAGAAATGTATTTCTCATTACAAACAAAGACAGCATTATTTGCTCAATAGATAAACTGTTTAGCATCTACAACCTGCAACATAGTAGCAGATAATACAGTGGAACTCTATATTAATCTGTGCTGATTATTTTTTTTTTTAAAAGATGATAGAGGAATAATATATGCATGTAGATAAAACATGTAATAGAGACCATGTGACTTTCTGACAGACAAACATCAAGCTATATTTTCTTTCTTAGCACTGTTGTCTAGTCTATAAGTAACCTGAGTCTGTATGTTACTGCATAATAGTTCAACTCATTTTTCAAAGTATGATTAAAACAGTTTGATATTCATAACAGTGTGATAGTCTGTTGACAGTTAAAAAGACTATGAAAGATTTTTTTTTTTTTTAAATATCTTGTGAATTGTGAATAGAGCTTTGCAGCTTTAAACAAGTGACATTTGGTAAATTAAGACCAGCAGCTGCCTGTATGTAAGACTCTCCCCTCAAACAGGCATGCACCCTTAACTGCCTAAATGCAGTACTGTCGAGATTTCAGGTCTCACCTGTTGGAATAAATCAGCCCTGGCTTGAGTCTTTAATTAGCAGGTGTTGATTAAGGCTTTATGGCCCTCAGTAATGGAATACAGTATATAGCACCTTGGCTTAATGATTAGACCAAGTTATATTGTAACTACTCCAGCCAAACTGAAATAAAAAGTATAATTTATTGAGGGAACCCAACTGAGACTCTTGTATGAATGGCTAAACATTATAGTGAGGTGGGTTCATGCTAAAATTCAACATAATTGTTACAAGCTGGACAAAAGTGCCAAATTTGGTATAGATACTGACATGGGTATAGAGATTAGAAAAATCTCATGCTCCGAAAAAATGGAGTAACAGGAAGCTGTTGTGACGTTATTTTAACAAGTGCCTGCCACAAGGTACATAGTGACTGCTATTGTGGTTTAAAAATAAATGAAGCATGCACTGCGTCTCTAAAAATTTAATTAGATAACAGTCAGCCATGATGACAACAAGCAAGTTTATTTTTCACAATTGCAGTTCAGTACAGGTAAGGTTTGTTTTAGCGCAGTTGCACGCCACACAGCCACATGCAGATTGGCAGCCACATTGAATAAGTTCACGACATGCTTTGGCTGCTCGAGGTAAAGTCTTCCAGATGGGCTGCTACTGATTACCCTGCAGTGTCCACCCCCTGTCATCTGATGTAGATACAACAGGATTGGCTTGCTGGGAAGTTGTCCAAATGCTTTCCTGATAGGCGACCTGTGACAGAAAGAATGAATCTTGGTTTTAACCCTTCCGACTTATGAGGCGATGTGTAAAGGGAACAGAGTGCCCCGGACTGGATGGTCTGACAATTCATTCCAAGGGAAAGGTGGAAGTCAGCCATCTAGAAAGGGGGGGGAGCTACGGTACACCAAGTCATCGCCCCAGAAGAGAAGCGACGTGGCAACTGCGGATTGGAAAAGAAACGGCTGCATTCACTACCCATGGGGGCGTGACTGACGGTACAAAAGGGGACGTGGTTAAGCGATCTGTTCCTTTGTTATGGTTGTGAGCAAACCGCTAAGGAGAACCAAAAATGAACTGTGAGTGTATAGTGTTTGTTTATTTTTTTGTCATGTTGCTTCAGACCAGCACCAACCCAGACAACACTTCACAACTGTGCACTAATAAATTATATTTAACCACTTGCATGTTAGCAGTCACTCTGGACTTGTGATCGTGTGTGTGTCTTTGTGTGTGTATATACTGTATTTATTATTCGGGACTGTAACCCGTTGTTTTGGAACAGTGCAATACACGTTGCTGTATATTGCCTGGCAATATTTGCGGTAACCAGACCTGGATTACAAAATAAATATGTTTGGACCGTGAACTTTGCTGGGTCTCTTCTGTTACATTGTCACGTTCGACCACTAAACCTTATGAGAGACAAACACACGATACTTGTATTTAGGATAACAGTCTCCTTTTGAGAGACTATATTTAATGAAGCATAATAATTATAATATTACAACGTTTTATCTGAAACTCTTCCTAATTAGTAGTATTACTGTCACAATAATGCAAGTGTTTCACGACTTAAGTTTCACATTTGTAAAATATACAAGTATTTAAAGAACAATTGAACAAGAAACAATTCAAACCAGTTACTGCTTTCAGTCAGGCATACTAATCTAACTAAACCACTTTACATTATGACTGTTTTAATTCCACTTATGCTTAAGGCTATGAATATATGCTTACCCTCCTCTGAGGTGCAATTGATTCAGAGCGGCTTGGTGAGGTCAATCAATAGGTAAAGGCTTTTCATGCAGAGTCTCAAACCTGGATTACACTACAGAGGCTGGGTTCAAATTCTCACAAGCTCAGTTGAGGATCGGTCATAAAAAGAACGCTTTGGTATTGTTTGATTAAAGTTTTCATGTCGAGTTTTTCAGTTGCTTACCACCCATTCATAACGTCACCACAACAACAAATGTGGTTACAATGTGTCAGCTAGCTAGCAAGCTTACCTAAATGTTTAGATTCATAATACAAAATATTTAGCAAAACTGCAAGATCAAACAACACCCTGACCTTTTACACTGTCTAGATGGCACTTACTGGGTATAAGTTCATTTGTCAGAGAAAATGGTTAGTTAGAAAAAGTCCCCAGCTCTGGTCTCATTTATAAATACTTGAGTTGTTGCTGCTTCACTGAAAAGGTGTTAACAGAAAAGACAACTATAACTCATCTTTTAGAGAAAAAATGGTGCTAGTGACCAGATAGCATAGGTTTATTTTTAATTATAGAAAATGCAGTATGCATCTATACTTTATGATAAAAACTATTTAGCAGCAAGCAAGCAAGCTCTTCAGGTCAAGAGGGACCCCATCTTTTTCTGTTCTTCTTTTATCCCTCAAACAGCAAGGCTGGTCCCAGGCATCCAGTATTCTGCCTCACAGGTATGGTGATCTCTCTCTGGTTGGCACATATAATGCACTGCAACTCTCTCAGTAAGCTCCCTACACTGCAGACTCACCATGCTTCCCATGGCTCCCCAGTCTACTGGCTGTTTACACTTAAGGCAGATTGCTCTTATTATTTTCTTTCCATTGAAATTAACCACTGGCTCTACTGAGCTAACCTCAGTATAAACACGATATCTTCCAGGGGAGCAAACTGTACAAACTCTCTTTTGAAATGGGCCCTGTCTTAGCTGGCACTCGTCACAATGACAATCTGGGTGTCTTGGAGAAGCTTGTTTATTCCTGAAATTTATCACTCTCAAACCAAATCTTGTGGAATCCCCTGCAGGGCAGTTATGGAAAGTCCCGTACTTATTCATCTCAGTCTGCTCACATTAATACACTAATCTAGACACACCATGGGCCATTTTAATGTCTCTAATATAACATGGACTTGCCTCCATATCTGCCACTTTCCACTCTGTGCTGTATTCACAGTCAGTGGGTATTTGTAACAACAGATTAGACAAGGAGCCTACATGAACACCAGTGTTTATTTTATGTATTCTCCATTACAGTATAGTAATTTAACAATAATTTGACTTGTCTTAAATACTTAAAAGAAATATAGCGATGAAAACCAGTGTATCCTAAAATTAAAACTCATTACTGTATTTGATTTAAAAATTGCCAATAACAGCAAATAAGTACTACTGAACAATATTCTCAATACTGTATTGTGAACTCTCCTATGTGCTGCTGTAATGCAATGTACAGTTGCTTAAACTAATTTTCATAACCAAAATTTTAACACATTACTTTGGTAGCTTTTCTAGGTTAAATCCAGCACAGTAGGTCTTTGAATGACAGACTTACCTGGGTGGGTGGGAAATCCTCCAGACTTTTTATTTGCTTCATGAACAGTTTCCTCCTTGTTTCATTCATAGATGCTGAGACACTTTTCTTGTCATACATAATCACAGTGAGGTGCTCAAGATGCTAGAAGTATGGCATGGAAGAGGTAACTGGTTCATATCTCGTGCATGAAGAAAAATGTTGCGGTTTTGTTGAGGATATCAGTTCCTGGCCTCCCAGGCACTCTTTTTGCCCTTCTTAAAGAAGGATTACATAGTGTCACAACCACTGAAGGAGTGGAGTAGCGGCAGAGCAAGTGACATGTCCTGGCCAAGTTTGTAGCACATGTTATTGACACGGTAGTAAGAGAATCCCTTGCCCACACCAAAAGCCACCCACAGATCCATCTCAGGAAAACATTGAATCAGTCTTAAGAACTGGCCAATTAGTATTACTATGATGTCAGAATTAACAGTGCGGACCATAATCCTCTTTACATCTGTCTGAAGGGCATGTAGTAGATGTATGACGATCCTGGTATCTGCTTCTTCATACATGCAATCTCCCATGAGTTGATCGCTGCCTCTTATGATAACAGATGCGCCTGCAGTGATATAGAGCGCCTTACCTTGTGGAAACATTTCCTTGGCCACTTCTTCTCCTTGCTTTGGGAATCCTGAAGAAAGTCTTTCCACTTTTTTGGCATTTTGGTTTGGGGATACATCTTGATGCAAACACCACTTCCCCTCTTTTCCTGAGTACAATGTTTGAGGCTCTTGGGGAAGTAGCTGTTCCACATGATGCCCATTCTTTTAACCTTTTGTAATTCACCCAGAAGAAATTGTATGAATACCTTGAGAGCATAGTCTACAAATTTAGATGCTGCGGACAGAGTGTGGATCAGAGCCCAACCATCAAACATGGTGGATTCTCAGATTTGCTATCAAAATCTAGTTATTTCAGCAAACCTGATGGAGTTCCTGAAAATCTGATAGTGATGGTGAGTAAGTTGATTTTCATGTCCAAATAAAACCGCAGGATCGCCATCATGCCTTTGGTTAGCAATGTACAAGCGTGCAAAGAGACGGACATCATTGCAGAGAACAGCCAGCTGGGACCCTTTATTTTTGGCCTGTCTTAGACGACCTGAACAAATGCAGTGGATTTTTCTTGATGGATGCATGAATTGACTTCACTATCTTAACAAGAACCTCCTTTTTGTACTTCTGGTACTGGTCTAACCCTAGAGCCTCCATTTTACAAATTGTGGGCACAACTGATTCATCTGCACAATGATGGGTGTTTAAAACCAGAAGCTCAGGGCAGTTATCCTCAAATGGGTTCCTGTACCCATTAATGACCAGAATAAGGCTGTTGACTTGTCACTGAAAGGACTGTTGAGTTGACAGGCCATCCTCATGATGCTTGTAGTTTACCTCAGAATCCTCCTCTGGAAGATATTCACTTTCAAACTCGGTCAGTAGCCTTGCTTGCTCAGGACCAGATGTCATCCATCTTTGAAAAGCGACTGTCTCCATCTGATATTTTAGCTATAAGATCAGTATTATCCATGTCCAAGGCCATCTGCCTTTAGGACCTCTCAGTAGTCTGTTGAGTATTTGTTTATCTTAAATTAGTTTTTAGTTCCACAGAAAACACGCTTTTGAAAATGTCAGCTGATTTACCTCTTAAAGCAGCGTGCTTCTGGGGCTTCAGGTTGTGCTTCTTGTCTCCTCTTCCTATTCCTTGCCCTCTCCAGTTTTTATTTGTTAAACTTCTGGTGGCATGTCCAATGCCAGAATGCCTTTTTATCCATGAATGTATATGGTGTTCCATCACTGCCAAAATCAACATGAACTGGCAAAGCACCCAGCTCCTGAAATTCATGAACAGATTTGAGGAAGTCATCATAAACTTTAAAAGCAGCATTGTGTTTGCGATTCCGTGGGAATGATAAATCCCCTGAGGTCAAATTATGCATGGGTTCCAGTCCATTAGTAATGTTCAATGTGCAGCTTCAATATAGCGGACCTCAGAATGTTATGGACACAAATGACAAAAAGACCTATTTTAGATGCATAAAATATATCCTGTTCCTACAGACTAAACTGGCTTTAGTATCAATAGATGGAGAGATAAATAGTTTCCTTCCGCATAAAGAGAGCCTAAAGATGTGTTTAAAAGTCTGAAAAATAGGAGCAAAGTTTGAACAGTCATATTTGTGTTATGCTTTGTTCAATTGAACTTAAATGAGGTATGCAACTTTCCAGCACATTGGACTTTCATTTTAAAATGTCAGTAACCCGCTAATGTATGTGTGTTCACAGTTTATAACACAATAAACTTTTACTTTTTGTAAATGCATTTGTTTGCCACATTTTTTCATCTGTGACAAACACTGACACATTATTATTCCAGATAACTTCATAATATTAAAGGAAACTTTATTATTTTTATTTTACAATGCACTCTGTTTATAAGAATCACTGATATAAGAATCAACCACATATAGTGATCAAAACCACTGGGACAAAATCACTCCTATGCTAACCAATGTAAAATAATCTGCTTGTAAGAATCATGCAATCCTCTATAAGAATCATTTCAGGGCAAACTGACAGCATGTAATACGGTATGAAATAGCCGCTAGGTAAACCATCAGTGTGGAAAGTGATATACCAGCCTCAAGCAGATGGGACAGGAGATTGGATCATGACCGTTAGTATGGCACCAATCTTGAAAACATTTCCACTTATAGGCATACAGTGACCTAGTGGAATGCGCCCTAGCATTCTGCAGCGTACCCATGACCGTGTCTCACAGCCCTAAGGTTGACCAGCAGTCCCTTTCAGGGGCCAGACCCATAGCTGGAGCCTGACCGGCTCCGGGTGCCAAAGTTTGCCTCTCACCTGACTGTGAAGATCCTGATGAAGGAGTGCTCTGGGCTATACGTGGGCTAGGGCGTTGACGCCGAGCGGACCGCTGCATCGGTGGAGGAAGTATCATACGGGGCAGTGTGTCGTTTCCGCCGAGGCAAAGAGATCGACCTGCGCCTTCCTGAAACATTCCCAAATGCGCTTCACCACCTGAGGGTGGAGCCGCCACTCCGATGGGTGCGGGCCCTCCCTCAAGAGGAGGTCCGGCGCCCGATTCTCCACACCCAGAACATGTGTCGCCAGAAGGGACAGTAAGTTCTGTTGGGCCCAAATCAGCAGCCTGAAAGCTAAGCGGTGCAACCCTTGGGACCGATGGCCACCCTGGTAGATGACATATGCCACCATTGATGTATTGTCTGTGCGGATCAGCACATGTCTGTTCTGCAACACGGGTAGGAAGTACTGGAGGGCAAGGAGCACAGCTTGTAGCTCCAACATGTTGATATGCGGGACGTCCGACGGCCCGACCAGGGTACGCTGACTCCTCTGCCTTCGCAGACCGCAAACCAACCCGAGTTGGAGACATCCATCGTCACTATCCTGCAGGTGTAAATCACCTTCATTCAGACTCCTTGGCGCAGGGGAGCGGTAACCCTCCACCAGCGCAGGGCTGCCAAGCAAGCAAGACACATTGTCAGCCGACGGTGTCTGTCCCACTTGGGATGCAGATGCAGAAAAGAGGGCTCAATGCAACAAAGAGGTCTTATCTTACCCATGTGAGAAGCAGAAGAGGGTGTTCCTCCCCCTGCGTGACTGTTAAGTACCCTCGGGAGGCGGGACCAGGGGGGCCACTGGGGGGAGGGGGCCTATCAGCAGCTTTGATATAGGAGCTCAGTGACACCTACAAATAGGCAGGAGTGTATTCCATGACAGTGTTTGGTGGCCATCTTAGAATTGAAAGGGAATCATATTTGACTATTAAACTGAACTTGAATGTGTACGGATGCCAGCACTTTAAATAAGGGTCAGTTACTTGCATAACTTTATGTCAATCGACTGCCCGTAGTTAACAAAAATCATTTCATAAATATTTCCTGTTATGAACTTCCTTTCACTAAATAAGTTTCAAAAGTGCTGATTTGAAAAAACATATTTTAGCACATGTGCATGTTCCTAGAGTACCACTGCTATCTTGTGATGAAGTTAGGAATCTCTTACTCCCTCTAATATGTCCTCATATTCATCATCAGTCAGTAACAATAATCAGAAATTAATGCATTAGATTTCAGGATTAATAAAATATTGAAATAATACTCCAGACGGGCGTTGTCTAGATACAGTAAATATATACTTTTACAATTAACATCACAGGGAACCAAAGAAAGGCTTGAACAGTAATTAATTAACAGGGAAGCAGTTTTAAGCTGAGAAATCAGAAGAAATCATCTGTGAGTGAGTTTTAGCAGCACTCGAGGAATATAAACTTCTCTGGTAGATATTAATTCAAAATCGTAGTAGTCAATAAATAAAGGCGCTATGGAGCTTTCTCGTGCACTGGCTACTTTTCACCACAGGGGGGATTCAAACACTGCCCTGTACATTCAGTTAATCAAAAGTGCAGTGCTCTCTTGACAATTCACCATTCAATAACTCACTAATCAGGGTAATTCACTTTCACTGATTCACTCTTTTCAGCATTTCAGATTTTAAATTTCAAAATAAATTTTACAAATCCATAATTTCCCCTTTTTTGTGGAAGGTATCTTTAATTTTCCATCCTGTTCGGTTACCTTGGCAGCAACGTCAAATAAACAATTTAGTTCAATATTAAAATGATAAAGGTAAAATGGCAGTACAAATCCGTATATGACTCCTGCAGACCTCCAGTTACTGTGCATTTTCTATTGAATTCCAGACAGACAAAACATATTAGACCAGATAATCTTCAACAATCTATCATGGACCATATCTAAGATTTTTTCATTCTAATTAGACTCATTTCTAAGAAATTCAATTGGCCTTCATGCTGCAATAGTCAGTAAAATCCACTCCACTTTTAAGATCACTTTTTGACAGTTCCAATTTTCTACTAATGTTGACAATATAAAGCAACGTTCAGAAATAAGGCCATCTCTTTATTCAGTAGTAAGGCCAACACTGCCCCTGCCAAATGTACAGCATTAAACCACTGTGAAATGACCTCTCTCTCTAATAAGACTTGCATGCTATAACCGTCCACACTAATGCGCCATGATGTCACTTACTTGCATATTGAATAGTCCCTTCAATAGCCTTAAAGGCAATGTTTCACCCCTGAAACATGCCTAATAGCCTGATAGATTACATTGACAGATTTAGTGTAGATTAGCATAATGTATTATTTAACCAACACCTGTGTTGGCCAAGTGTTATTTAGGAATTAAAGGTAGCTTGACTGAGACCATTTTAACAGTTGAACTGTAACCTATTTAAAGTTACAGCAACTGTCTGAATAATTTTGGTACAACTACATATTGCTGGTAATTACCTAATTATGATAAATGGGTGTTTTTATGTTTTTTTTTTTTTTTTTATGACACCAGTTGATAATGTTGAACTGACATGTCAACACTACCAGCCCTGCCTCTGCCTATATACTGCAAAGAGTAGATGGGATTGGCAGAGTTGAAAGGTCATATTGAATGGAATGAAGGCGGCAATAGTGCCGGCATTTAGGATTCTCCAGACAAGTTCAAAACAACTCAAAGCCAGGTAAAGGCAGACGTAGAGAAAAATGATAATAATTAAATATTGGAGCAAAATCCATAAACCAGTACGGGAAATATAAAAACATAAATTAAAATGACATTTGAAGTTCTTACTGTAAACTTTAAGCAAAGTTTTGTACAACATAGCACAACTATGGTTAGCATGGTCATATCTATTATGAACATGTTAGCTACTGTATTTCCATTTGCTGAGTTTAAACAGATACTTGCAATAAACAAAAACAACAAACGCCTTCCATCCTGCAGCTCTCCCCAATAAGAACAATTGTAAGGTTTTAAAGGCTTTTGCAGAGTCTGCCAGCAGAGGCCAGTCTTTCCCAAGGAATGAATACGTCTTCCTGCCTGAAAAATTCAGCTGACATGATCAGAAATAGTCAGCTCATACAAGTGACAAGTAGGTGGAGGAACATGTTTTGTTGTTATCATTTTTGTTTTAATCATCACAAGTGCTTATTCTATTTGTATTTCATTGATTAATTTTCCATTTTCTATAGAGTGCACTTTTAATAACTTTTAGGAATGCACAACTGCATTAATGTTAAACTTAAAATACGCAAGATACCTTTTCTAATGGAAGATTACAAGATTAATTGGCATACATTAAAAAAATATGATACACCAATGAAGATTTTTTTTCATTGGTAAAACAAAAGAAAGAAGCAAAATTCACATATAATAATGATCCTGATCCTTCAAGAAGTTACTAACAACCAAACGAGCAAAATGGGCCGAATGGCCGCCTCTCATTTGTAAACTTTCTTATGTTCTTCTTATGTTCTTATATCATGATCCATTATGCAATATAACTAAGCCACAGCCCACTCCAACAATGATTCATGTTTTAAAATTATATAACAGGGTAATGATGGTGCACTTAGTAATTCCATAACTTGCCATTTAAAGCTGGAAGGACTCAAACTAGTAACACAAGTAAATGTTACTAAGTGGTGCTTTCTAGGGGAAAATGCTTTGTGAAAGTTAAAGTAGAATGATGCCCACATACAGTAATGCAATGCTACTCAATGAATCACACTTTACATGTTGACCCAGATAGGGTCTTTACTGGGCAATAGATTGCTTTTAGGAACCAGGAATAAACCTGTTTTTTTGAGGACCAAAACACTAAATATGGAAAGTCTGTGTACGTCCTTTTATATGAGAAATCTGTTACTGTTTTCAGCACTGTCTCTTGGTCAAAGCATGTCACTGGCTGCAATTCATGTCAGTCTTTAGGGGCAGCAGCTGGTTGAATAATGACAAGAAGGAAGGCGATGAATTGCTGGGGACGATTTCACTCTCCATGTGAAATCACTTTGGAAGTGCTGGGCTACCTGAAAGGAAGGCATGTCATCAGAACTTTCTATAACCAAGTACGGTGTCAGCTGTGATTTTTAAAAATCCAAATATGTTTGCTAAACACAGTCAGTCACATTCTTAACAGTTAAGATTCAGGGAATTATTTTATTGTTTTCCCATTTATATACTCTACATGTAGAATTGAGTAGTTACTTTTTACTCATTTGTTACAGCTACACATAATATATATTACAATGACTTACAATGGCTACCTATGCATTACCATGTTTTCTGTATGCTTATTATACTTTGCTAAGCTTTTATGGTTTGCAAATTTATTATAAAATAAATATTTAAACACACCAAACACTTTACAAAAACAAACGGCACTTTGGCCAAAACAAAACAGACAATAAAAAAACACAAAGGAAACATGTTGGTTTTAAAGCCAGCAAGAGTAGCAATGGCTATGTTTCTTTTTAGTTCTCTTTAACTCACATATTTCCTCTCTGCACACCCCACCCCGAGTGAGCGATCCAAGCCTCTTTTATACAGCTGTGCCGGGACCCGATTGCTTGTTACTCATTCAATCGAGTCCAGGCACAGTCTGCATGTGAACTACTCTGGCAGGGAAGGTAATGAACCCTTCCCTGCTGACTTTAAACACCCGTGCCTAAATACATACATACATTTTAAATAAAAATACACAACACAAAACATAAAATTCACACCAGGACAGGGTGTACTCCACCACAGGGCCTATACACAAAGCTTTTTTGAGGTTTTACGGATGAAATAAAGTTTTGTAACTAGCGATTGTTGTTAAGGAAACCAAGTATACCAAACTTTATTTAATTAATTAAAACTGAAAAAATAAAAATACATTTACTCGTGAGACATACAGGTAGTGGACAAAAAAATTGAAACACTAATGTAAAGTCACTTAATAGCGTTGGATCACCACGTGCAGCCAGTAAGGCCTGTATGCGCCATGGCATAGGGTCTACCAGCCTCTGGAATTCTGCAGGAGGGATGTGGTACCATTCTTCCATAAGAAAGTCGATCAACTCATGCCTGGTTGATGGAGGTGGAAAACTCTGTCTCGGGCGTCGTTCCAGAATATCCCATAAATGCTCGATTGGGTTCAGATCTGGTGACTGAGAAGGCCATGACATATGGATAACATCAGTGTCATGCTCATCAAACCATTGGGTAACAATTAGCACTGACCTTGCCTTCTAAGGGAATGAGTGCACCCAAACCACGCCAGGAAAATGCGCTCCAAAACATTACAGAACCCCCAGAACCCTTCACTGTTGGAGCTAAGCACTCAGGGCTGTAGAGTTCTTTAGGTTGCCGCCACAAGTGCACTCGTCCATTTGTCGAGAACATGGTGAAGGATGATTCATCTGACCATATCACATTTCTCCACTGCTCGGTAGTTCACTGTGTTCTTTGCACCACTGAACTCACAAACGTGAATTGTCAGGTGTGATGAGCGGTTTGTGCACTGCAACCCGACTATGGTATCCCGCTCTGTGGAGTTCTTGGTGGATCATTTTTGATGAAACTGGATGCATGTGCCCCAGGCTGTAATTGCAGTCAATTGATCTGCTGTTGCTCGCCTGTTTTGCCTTGCACTCCGAATTAATGCATGGATATCTCGTTCCTGGAGTATGCACTTCCACAAATTGTTGCCCTTTGCTGATGATGTCTTTCTCTTTGAGTTCTATGCCAACATCACCTTATATACCATTGCTTGTGAAACATTAGCAAGTTGAACTGTCTGGTCACTGAAGCTCCTGCCAAACGTGCCCCAACAATTACCCTCTTTCAAAGTAACTAAGGTCTCCTCTTGTAGCCATGCTAGCCATAACTATAGGCAACCATGCCTGTCTAGCATTTTTATACAAGACCCTAAGCATGCTGGCATGTTATTTGCTTAAATAATGCATGAGCCACACCTGTGTGGAAGCCCTTGCTTTCAATATACATGGTGTCCCTCATTTACCCAGGTGTTTCCATTTTTTTGTCCACTACCTGTAGCTTTAGGTTCCATTTCCTGTAGAACCATATTTCAAATCCAAGATGAAAAGGAAGATGAGTCATAAGACACATGCTGCTAATATAAATGTCAAGAAAAATTAAAATTCCCCAACAGAAAATGTAATTGGGGATTTCATTATGAGACCTTATAAAGTGTACAAGCCTTTACAAACCCCAGTAGAACCATAGCAGACCAAATACTTCACAGTAGTGTTGAAAAAGTAGCACACTGTTATGAACAATGGATTTCCAGTGTATATTTATTTATACTATTGTAATATGAAAATATTGCCACTATGGTACCATTTTACTAAATGCCATTGCAGTGCCACTTCAATAACATTGTAGATCATTTGGTACAGCTGACTGCATATTAAAGTAAATATGAGTTCCACAAGCTGTAATTATATAAGCACGGAAAGCCTGCCCACTGTTTTCAATAGCATGATGATGTCTTATTCTCATACATCCCGTGTAAAACAGAGTAGTCTGACATATGACTGATCCCCTATATTAAGAACCAAAAAACAATAACAAGCAACCAGTATTCAGCATGAATGCATGTAAACACAACTCAAGATAATAGGCAGCTCCTTCACATACTGACACCTTCAAGGTGTACAAGAATATCGGAGCTCATTTTAAAAAGAGAATTTAAAGGGATATGTCGATATATCATATACATTTTCAGACAATATAATTTCATATCTGTTTACATTTCTAATTCCTGTTTGTGTTTTTGTATAATGCACTATGTATCTGTTTAGATCATTGTTCACCACGTTTGCTAACTAATGTCCTTTTTCAGCCATAGGGTTTACTTGTGAAAATACTCCTAAAAGTTGAATATCTGAAGTCAGGTGATTTGAAAAAAGGACTCATACGGATATACAGCGGTAACTAATAACTCTCAGATGCCACAGTTGCAGAGGGGACTGAAAATACGGTTGCACAGCCCAAAAAGTCTTTTTTTTTTTTTAAACCACCTCACTTTTATAAGTAGTGCCCCTGGTTTAAAAAGGACATCGGACGGTGAGCCTGGTGAAAAAATGTAGAAGCAACAAAATAAATTAAACATTCCAGCGACACAAATGGGATATGATAATAAATCATGCATGACCCAGACACTTTGAAAGAAGGTTATTATGGTAATAATATTTCCTCGTATTGATTATGGTGACATTGTATATTCCTTGGGCTCAATGTTTACAAAAAAAAAAAAACAACTATGTGTTACATCATTTGAGGCCTGTTTGTAATTGTCGACTGCATTTAATCACTTTCTAAGTCTAGACTAAGCTGCAGCTGCTGTTGGAGTAGGTCCATTGCTCTGAGCATTTTCTTGCTAGTTTTATACTGAACAAATTGTTTTACTCTTTTCAGAAAATGTGCCTGTCTTTGCACTTATTATATTTGAAATAGTGTGTGGTTTAAAAATGATTGACTTGCTGCCCTGTCCTGAGACAGAACAGTGATGATGTCTTTTTTTTAATAAACAGGGTGTGCTTTATTTTTCAGATTCTGTAAGTGCCATCCCTTTGTGTACAAATGTCAGGTATAAATGAAGCGCAAGCCAAACCGTTAACATTTTATGCAGGTTTTTACAGTTTGGCTTGTTGTTTAGCGCAAACAGCATTTTTGTCATGCTGGAGCAAATTGACTGTCTGCAGCAATGCCATGTTATGCAGCATTTTTCTTTTCTCACAGTGCAGTAAAATACAGTCACCTTCACCTGGATCCCATTCTACAACTGAAATGAACTAAAGCAAGCTTGATTGCTGGCGCTGCTTCATGGTATGAGGGACGGTGCCAGAATAGAAGCTGAAGTTATCACCTTGGAAGATAGGGTTACATCCTCTGACAACCTCTGTCTACTGCAAGCACTACTGAGCGTACTTAAAAGCAGGCTGCAGTATGAAAATTCAAGCAGTTATTGCTGCAGTGCTTGTTTTTACCCTGTTTAGCAGAACAATGTACTATTTTTTAAAACAACAATGTTAATGCAGCATATGTTTCAAATCTCATTTAAATTCTACTGCATTGTGCTCATGCTGATATATTGGAAGGTGTGCTTATGTGCTTAACTGCAGCTCAAACTGACAATAAAAATTGACCGCGTGTCACTAATTGCCAACTCGAGCTGGATAATCTGGATGTACTTTATCAAACACAGAAAACAATTCAACCAGCTGCTATTGCTATTTACAGAAACATTTATACTCCTAAAAAATGCAGGAAGATTGTCCTTCGTTGATTATTATTCAACTGTATGACGATTTAAAAACTGCAAAGTTCATGAGCAGCACAGACTGGTCTGAGCAGAGTTCTCCATAGGCAGAATTTCCGGCAAAGGCCTGCTTCACCCACCCTAATATCAGAGTGGCAATCAGCTCAGTCTAAATCATGCATGTGTACTGGTGGATGATAATTTTGAAACTATAACATACTAACCTTTGAGCTGCTAAACAAAAATGAAATATTTATGCACAGTGGTTGAGAGACAGTATATAATACCATTAAAAAAAACCTTCTTTTATTGCTACTTCATCAAGACACCATCTTAGCATAGGGTGCCCTTGAGCTAAGATGGTCGTGCAGTCCATCTGACCGGTTTCATGGACAAGAACCACACAGAAAATCAGTAGCACAAATGAAATATGACTTTCTCTTCATCATTCATTATTTATATTTATTTTACATAAAGCATAATCACAAAAATAGAAATTACATTTCTTTATTTTTTGTTTATAAAATGGTTTGGATCGCATTTTTTTTTTTTTTTTTTTTTGTGCCGTTTGCTGAAGTTTAACTGAAGTCCCTCAAGGTGACTTATTTACATTTTGGAAGTCTCTGGTTTTGTTACATCATGGGAATGATTAAATTATTGATATGTTAATTGATTCAAATAAAAAATGATTCACATTTGCTCCCTTCATTGCATGAATAATACATTTCTGGAATAGTTCAGAGAAACACACTGTTTAATGGTAAACTAACAGATCATCACATAACCATTTCAAAAAGGCGTGTCAAAATTAGTTGCATAGTTATACAGTTATACAATTATGTGGTCTATTCTCACTTAGAATATTTTCGCTATACCTGTATAATACAATACTAGCCTAGAGCAATAATATGATGTAAGAAAATCATATGTCACCTGGTCCTTTAAAGCACTGCTCACCTGGTAATAATCATACAGTCTCAGGAGTGCAGGTTCACATCCTGGCTGTGTAAATTTGCTGATGCTCGTTGGGCTTTTTTTTATGGATTCAAATGGTATCACTTTTAACAGATTTAAGATCTGATTGCTGCTCTGTCCTAAAAGGCTAGTTTCAATTTATCACTCAGTGCCTGAATTCCCACATCAGTTCAGAACAGTTTACACAAGACTTGACTAAGCTTTATCTAGTGGCATTTAAATACTCCAATCTGACTTCAGGCTACACCAGAAACCTACTGCAATGCCCGTAGTCAGGTAATCTATAAAAGTGAGGTGGCAATCAGTGTAATTCCTCAGTTACAAATATGTTTAAAATCTCATTACACTGCTGGGTGCCTGCCATTTGAGAACTGCACTTTTGCAGCCTGCCTTGGAGTGATAGAGATAATGCTATACAGTGACAATTATCATGTGCATCATCTTATTCGCGATCTTGTGAGATGCTGCAGTTCTGCTGAGTCCTGAGCTTTTGCAAGTTCGTTTTTATGGTTGTTAAATAATTTTTAAGTGTGAAGAATGCTGTTGGATACAAAGCACTGATAACACTGGCCTAGGAATAGTTATCTGTAAGCCTTGTGTCAAGAACTACTCATAGTGTTCAGTAAGAGAAGAATATTTATTTCAGGAAATTATAGGATAGGTGTGACCTGGGATTGCACCTTTCGACCTGACGGGATCCATCCTCCTATGAGGTCAGGAAAGGCTGGGTGATGGGATCCATTGCCAAAGGAGGTGAATGGGAGGAGGCTTGAAACATCATAACAGAAGGAAAAAGGTAGGCCCAAATTTAAACGACTGGGGTAAACCATTGAGGGAAAGAAGTAGATTGTCACCTTGCCTCTGGAATGGCGGGAGGCCATTAACAGTCTGCTTTTGCTGGGATTGAATGTTAGCCAGTGTGACTTGGAAACATGCTTTTTACCTGAAAATAACTTCCTTTAAGTTGCCTGATCTGTTACACTACTCAGAATCTATATAGAAAGCATAACCCTACCAGGACGATGATGACCTTTTTGCATTTCTTTACGTTTTTCTTTGCTTTCCCTGAGCTACATTGACGCTTGCAGATGCCTGTGCCTTTTTAAGAGCTTATTTTAGTAGATTATTCAGATGTATTCCATGCTTTCTATTGAGCAGCATATCAAATTTTAAAAGACCAGTGGAAACAGTTGAAAAGTATTCAATGCCAGGCTATTGCAAGTCGACCTGTGCTTTTTCAGTTTGCATTGAAGCTAAAAAGAATGCATCTTGGTGAAACACAGGAAAGTGTGAAATTCTACTGGTAGGTAACAAAAAACGAAAGTCCTTACTGGCTGGATTAGTCCAGAACTGAGGGAGAGATTGTGAAACTGAAAACATCCAGACTGACTTTTACCTTTTGAATGGAAAAGATGAAGCCCTTCTCATCAGATACTGTAGCTACTGATTAACTGTTCCAACTATTGTTCTATTGTGGCCTCAGCATGTTATGTATGGTTTCATTCCCACAGGGAAAAGTAACTTAAATCTGGAGTGTCTCATAATGATGTTGAATTTTTACAACAATGAAAAAAAGCAAAGATGTCACAAATAGGATTGCATTTGCTACTGTTTGCAGAAGTAGGGAGTTGCAAATGCCATCTTCAAGTTTGTTTATAGCTCAGGAAGCAAAGGGGACTGCCTATGATATTTTGCTTAACTTTTATAATTTACCAGGACACAGATACAGAAGTGGAAAAGCTGCAATTGGTAGCAAATGTAATAAAGTTATGAGCCCTGTGCAGTTCTTACACTTGCAAGCAGCATCACGTTTGAGAATATTAAATCTGGCATGGACAACTCTGGATTTAATAGTAGTAGTTAGTGTACCTGTTTTATGAATTAATTAATTAAGAACACGGTTAGAACATTCTGGTCAGCACAAGAAGGCTGTCTGGTGCTAAACTTTCAAAATAGTTTGTACCCCTGAACAGGGTGCAGGCTAGGATTTGCATATAATTACAAACATATTCAATCAATAATTACTGTGTAAAAAAGCAGAAACCATTGCTAATAAAGTAACCCAATTTTTACCATGTTATTATCAGCTACATTTCATTTTTAAAATAATGTCAGACTATAATTTCAAACTGAAGGTTCTCACTGTATCAAACCCAGGGAAAAATTGTACAAACACCACACCTCATAAACTTGGCTACAGTTTGTTAACAGTAGCAGATTTATCAAAGGTCCTGTGTTGAAGATTTTTGGTTCTTTACTTGTTTTGTTTTTTTTATTTATTTATTTTGTATTTATTTATTTATTATAAAGATTGTTCAATTACAACACTGTAGATAAATGAAATACACAAAAAGTTTCATCCTGTTATCCAACTACTTCGTGCTTGGTCACATGGCCTGATTTAAGTCCATTGAAGTGAAATTGAACAACAAACCTGAGCAAAAAACAACCAATATTTCTTAGCTTTAACTAAAAAAAAGGGCCAGAGATAATACTCATTATTCTCATTACCTGGTTCATAGTTTTTAAACTTTTAGCACCAAAATGCAACTCAACATGTAGCTTAAATTTTCTCTCAAACAATTCACTAAAAAAAAAAAATGTATCTGGTTAATTAGATATTCCTGGGCCCACTTTAATTAATTACTATTTATTAAAAAATACCTGACAATTTTACAAGACTAGAAACCAAACAATAAAGTAATTGAAGTGGCTATCTTTATCAAGGTCTGTTAAAATGCAATTCTCACCCTTTTCTTAATTAAAATAGAACCATTGGTGTTTCATAGAACTGTTGATGTTGCAAACAGCTTGTCACTAATGTAGTTTTGGAACACTAACAGTTTTATTTTGCTTTCCTAGTCAAACTTTTGAGAAAAGACCTTGAGAAATCTAACTAAAAGGTCCCTTAAGCACTGTTGTTTTTACTATTTCTCTAACATTTACAAACACTTTACATAAATATAACCCATTTGACAACTGCAAAATACTTATCATATCATTCCATATTGTTGTACTTTTATTCTTGGTGCAGGGATTGGGTATCAGGAAGTCATTCTAACGTGATAATGTTTGAAAGCTTTCCTTGTGCAACACTTTGCCTTGTATAAGTGTGATAAAGGAACAGGACTATGGGATAATATAAAAAGTGTATTGAGTTCCATAGAGTGGGTCAAAGCATATTACTGGCTGGAAGCATATCAGTGAATAGCAGGGAATCAGCTGATTGGTTATTGACAGGAAAGAAGCCATTAAAGCGGTGGGAACAAAACTGTTTCTTTCACCATGCATTGTACCAGATATTATGTTTTAAAATAATAATACAAAAATACATTTTTACAGTAAAATGTGCTGCTTTCAAAACTGGACATTTGAGACATAGATAACAAATGAAAGTGCACAACAGGTAAGATGTGTATAATTATGTAGTTAGCTGCTGTAAAATCACTTTAAATACATATTGTATATAATTATAAGTAGAAAGTAGGAATGTCTCACTTGCAAAAGGCAAATGTAAAAAAACTTTAATAGTCAGTCTGGTTTTTGCATATTTAACCTCCATTCAAGTCAGTTAACCAGACTATCTTATTATGACGGGTCTGGTTAAATGTGGGATTACATAAACTGTGATTAGGGAAGAACAGTTGGGATTTCCCTTCCTGTATGACAGACCACACCAGTGTGAGGCTGAGTGCTTCAATAAGCATCTCAACCTTAATGTGAAAACTGATCCATGACGTTAATGCATTCTTTTAGATGCATTCAAACATTATACATTCTCTGCCATTCCAAATTTGAATAATTGAAAGCACCACCACCCTGTACTAAGCTTGCCAATTCATATGAATATGAATATAAATATATGTACACAGACAATCAGATCCTATGTTAAATTGCATTCTTATCAGAAGTGCATTGCATAGGTAAAGGATGTTGAAGATAAAAGAGAAACCTATCCATCTGCAACAACACAGCTGCCATCAACCCATCATAGAACTAAGCGGCTTTCAGCAGATTGTTGAACAGTGGAAGCTTGCCAAAGCATCTTGCAAAGTATTTGAACAAAATCAAAGTTCCTCTCTTACATATTAACCTTGTAATCTGCCAGATCCAAAATCATGGAAAAACAAGCTACAGTCACAGACAAAAGTATTGATACACTACACTTCTTATACCAGAATTCCAGGCAACAGATTAAGGATAAGCATTTAGTAAATGTTAACCACTTTTTAATAAAACTAAAAGCAAAAGACACCGTTTCTAGCAATTTAACAAATAAGCTTATTTCATTTAATGTATTCATTCATGACAAGTATTGGCAGCCATGCTTTAGTGTTTTCTGTCCACCTTTTGTTTATTATTATTATGGTTTTCATATGTTTATGATAATTCTTAACCATTCTTAACAGTTACATCTTGTTGGTGAAATCTGGGCCTATCCTGTCTTGCATATTTCTTTCAGCTCAGACAGATTGGATACATAATGTCGGCTTCAGATTTTTCAGATTTGTCCAAAGGACTCCTAATTGAACTTCTATCTTGGTTTTCTTCAAGAGTTCCAGAGCTGATCTACCCATGTGCTAATCAGCCTACGAGCAGATGGTATTGTTGTACTTTGTAAAAACACTTGTAGAGTGTTTGATACATGCTGCATTCATTCGCTCTTCAATCACATGAACATCTTCAGTCCCTGCACTGCTAAAACACCCCCATATCATGATCGAACCACCTCCATATTTAACTGTAGGTACCAGGTTTTCTTCATTGAAGGCTTTCCCTTTTTTTCTCCAGATACTGTGGTCCATTTTTAGGGAAAAGTTATATTTTAGTCTCAGTGGACCAGAGAATTTTGTTGAAGAATTCTTCAGATTACTGTTCATATTTCTTAGTAGTTCATATTTTCCAAATTTAAGACGGTTTGCTTTATGAATTTTCTTTAAAAGTGGTTTGCAGTATATGTGCATACAACTCTTCTGTGTTCAGGTGCCTTCATACATTTATTTTATGTACTATTTTGCCTCATGCTGCTAAATCTTTCATTAAGTCCTTGGCTGTTAATCTTGTATTTTTTATTTGTTGCTCAGATGATTCTCCTACCTGCTGTGCCCATATTTTTGTATTTATTTATTTATTTTTTAAATAAAGATTGCTTGTTATACCAGAAATTTTGTATTTTGGTCTTTGTCCTTGTGGTGTTGCAAGCTGAGGGTTATTAAAAGGAGTGAAGTTGGCCTCTCGACAGACGGAGGTGCTAGTGAGGCTACCTTCCTTGCCCTTATTAAGGCGGAACTGACAATAGGTCTATAGTCAGGTTGTAGCAGGCATCTTGGTAAGGGCAGCTACACAAGTGCTCCCAGTTCCACTCTGTCAATAGCTTGGTTAAGCAATAGACCAATTTACTACAAATTGGCTGCTGTGGGGTTGATGGAGCCTGGAGTTTATAGGAAACTATGCTGACTGGAGGAAGTTAGTTCTACTTGAGGAATGAGAGAGAGAGAGAGAGAGAGAGAGAGAGAGAGAGAGAGAGAGAGAGAGAGAGAGAGAGAGAGAGAGAGAGAGAGAGAGAGCACAGCTGAAGACAACATGTTCCTTAACTTGTACTGTTCCTGTAACCAGGAATCCTGAAACAAGACTCCTTGTGACCAAGGACCCAGAGAAGGACGAGCGCTGAACTTTTTTATGGAGCCAGCATCGACCTGTGTGGTTCTGGTATCCACGCCAACCGACTGATGGCTCTAAAGCCTTGTTTTGTGCATATTATAAATATTGTATATACTCTAAGATACACCATTTGCAGTTTGAATTTGAACTTCAGATTCTGTCTTTTGTCTTGTTTGACACCTACCGCTCATAGTCATGTTAATTAGTGACTAATGTTCACAAATGCTTATTTTTAACATGTTTTCTTGAATAGTCTTATATTAAGTGTAGAGTGCCAATACTTTTAAGCTCTAAGCTACCAATCCAGGCAGACCAAAGTAGTAATTTACCAAAAGCAACTTTAACCTATACCACATTGTGAGAGAATCACAAAAACAACTTTTGCAAATGATAGTATGTCTCCAGATTTGTTTGAACTCCTAATTGAATTCACAAGGGGTCTGATTTAGAACTTGCTTTCAGATTATTTCACTGATGTGTCATAAGATCGATACCAAACCTGACAGGATTGTGTTTTAACTTCAGATTTTCATCATCACGTGTCTGTTTCTCCATCGTTTGCTTATTCTTAAGAGTAAGAGATTATCTCGGTTTGCATTTCAGTATCTCTCCAATAATGTTTTCTAATTATACCTAATTATTGCCAGAACTAAATTGGCAGCTTAAATAGTTTTCTGTCTTGTCTCTTATCAGGCTTAAACACATTTGATCTTTTAATTCCATCTGTTTCAAATTGATGTTTAATTTGAGTTCAGGTAATTATGTTATCAACTACAATCTATAATTTCCCTGCGATATTACAGTTGATGGATCAAGCAAAAAAAAAAAAAAAAAAACATGTGCCTGCTTTACAATAATGTAACACTATATAATCATTTTATGATTTGGACACTGTCTATCTACCATCACATTACTGAAGGCTGTGGTGGGTGGCACATTATTGGAGGTGCCTTTCTTCTCATAATCTTAATGTTATAACACAGGACAAAGAACAGGGCATTATCACACAAAGAGCCTAATGTACAAAGAGCAGTAGGCGCTGTGTGAGATTTGTGGAGCATGAAAATCAAACCAAATAAAAAAATATGTCAGGCGAAGGGCAGCAAAGTCCTCTTGGCACACGGAAAAGAAAGGTTATTTGAAAAAGCCTCAGCCAACATCAGCTATGTTACCAAATAGGCCATATGGTCCTTGTCAGGATGTGAATGGTGCATGAGGGCTAAGCCGTCAATGTCCAGTCAGCACTTGCAATTATTAAACCCCTCGGGGTACTTTATTCTAAAAGAAAAAACAATCAACAAATAATAATACACTCCTCTACCAGCAATGGTAGTGAGTGTATAAAAAAAGGGATACAGTCCCACACTTTAAGAATAATCTGCTCTACTACTAGCAATGGTAGGGAGCACACAAAAAGGATCACAGTCCTGGAAACTCCTGCATGTTTGCATCTGGTGATGCACGGCACAGTGTTCTTTTCACTCCAGTGCTGTACAAGTGTTCTGTGTAGAGTGGTGAGGTTTGTGCATGTTGAGCAACCACTGGCTCTATGACGGCAGCTTCCCTGCTACTTGTCCTCTGCAAAAACACAGCGCTCCGGTTTGTTAGTCATCAATGTAAGGGCCCGTACTCACATAGCTGCAGCCCCGTAATACTGCCCAACTCCTCCTCTCAGTCAGTTGATTGCAGTGGATTTGTTTAGCAGATCTGTTGCTACGCGACCTCCCCAAGATGGCCGACTTTCGGTGTCTACCCCCCCATCAGTCCAACCTCACCCTGAGAAAGTGCACAACCAACCTCATGCAGTGCCTTTTCTGGACAGGAGGGAGATTTACTGTTCAGATCCCTTCTCTCTCTGTTACAGTCCTCTATAGCTGAAAAAGTCAATGCTGTCGGTGTTACCAGCAGGACAGTCAACCAGGTGATGAAAAGGTGAAATTCAGCTATTAGGTCTAGGATGACCTGCGGAGTGATTACCTCCTTACCACCGCATTCGCCAGCATCCCAAACAAAATGACCCTGGGTTTGAATATGCAGGGTCCTCTCCATCTTGTCCTTCTCCTATTATCTGAATGCATTAAAATGCTCTCAGAGGAGGTGTATATTGACTTTTACTACATTAAACACTGAGTGGGGGTGGTAATAATTATTTTATGATTTGTGCCTCACCTATCAAAAAAGTCACAAGCCGTCAACGCCTGCTATGCTTTTTTTTATATATTTCCTTTCTGTATGTGATCTGACTCATTCTTATGTATTGAGACTATCAATATAAAATTGCTTGTTGAACTCAGGCCTGACTCCAGCTCCCTTCGGATGGGGGGGCCAGTAGAGCTGTTGTGTGGGCCACCATAACGGTGGTATAGATTTACTCAAGCTATGAACTGTTAGTATTGATTAGGCAACAAAGAAATGCTTCATCATTACAAATATTTTGTTAATTTGTCTACTGATGCATTTATCACCTCACTAGCACAGCACAGATCAACAAATTGTTATTTGTCAGATTCGCACATACTTCATTTATTGCTCTGAGCACACTTTAAAACTCAGGGGGTAAGTTTAAGGAGGACAGGGATATTTTGGACCCCTGTAGTGGATTGTTCATGCACTGTGCTTGCAATGTATCCAGACAATTTTTAATAATCAAGAAAATCTCACAGACTCATTTAATTTGAAATTTTAATGAATCAGAGCAGTAATAGTGCTCCTTCTGTTTATTAAATGCTTAAAAATGAATTGGGTGGTTTCAGGCCACAACACATCCCAAGCAATATGCAATCTGAGCTATCCAGTGCCTCTACAGGTTTATCAGCATTATTACTTCAATACAGTAAGACACATATGGTTATAATATGCTTAGCCATTAGGCTAGCCATGCAAAAAGCTAAAGAGCCCACCGCTAAATTCTACAACATACAATATATCACTCTCCAAAACTAAAATCTAATTCCTATACCTTATAGCAAAGCATCAATATAAATGAGATATAAATTCAAAATTGTTCTTGCCTTCCACTATATGGAAGTGTAGTTGTAGAATACAATGTAAAAGCAAAAGCTGTCTTCAAAAGTAGAATTCTGAATAACATCAATCAGCTTTTCAGAGATCTTCAGAGCGTGGGCCAGAACTTGTAGTTAGCAAGTCGAGCGATACTTGACTGGGGCTTTACCTCAGCTTTTGCAGAGTTTTTTTTTTCCCATTTAATATGTCAGAAGACACAATTAAATCAAATTATTTTCTCTGTTCTGACTGCTCTTATATTTGTGTAAATAATATATCTAAAAAACACTGGTGACTCACTTTTCAAAATTAATTGAATGTGAGCTCATGGTTCACTATCTTCCACCCCTCCTTTCCCTAAAAATTCACAGTATAGGTGTATATATGAGAGAGATCTTTGTTTAACACATAACACCAGCTTGTACAAGTATGTCTACGCTCTTATTCTGGTACCAAAAGGTATTTTGTTAGTTAATTTTGCTCATTATAGAAATATCTTGGATGCAAAAACTTCTGACGATCAACGAATCTCGCTTCAACTGCCAAAACCTATTTTTTCAGGCTGTGCTCCTTGCTACGAGCAGGTAAAGAAGAGGTCGCAAAATTAGTTATTTTCCTTCAGTAGGTCCACTGTGTATTAAAAGTTATTAAATACAGTTTATACTTTATTGTCTTATATTCAAACATAACACTTCCTCTGTAATAATAAAATTGTTCACTTATATTCTGTTTGAATTATTCTAGAATACCTGTGTTTAGCTTAAAGACTACTTTCAAATCAAGCTTACTTCTTTTCTAAATAAAGAAACTTAACTATGAATCCATTAAACTATAAGTTTGTTAATATTGAGAGATATAACAACATTATTAAGACTTCTGTTGTTATTAGTATTTTTATTACACTAAAGGTCCAAACAGGCAATAAAAAATATGTTAATATAATGTTTCTATTTAATTCAAACATATTCTTTCTCTTCAGAGAGTTTATTTTATTCTGTTCCTTATTAGATCAAAATAATTTTTAAAACCTCTGTGCTTAGCAGGGATGGAAAGTAATGAAGTAGAAATACTTAGTTACACTACTTAAGTATTTGTTTTCTCTTTGGTTTATTTCAAGCGGTGTAAGCTGTAGGCTACTTCCAGTTGCGGCGTAAATAACAATTTAATACAGTACCATATTTAATTTAAATATTCTACTTACATGCAATTGTTCATAGCCTGTTTTGTGAAGTGTTTTAATTTTTTCTTTTTTTTTTTAAACCGCTAAGGAGAGTGAACTTGGGTGGGCCAAAGGGACACTTGGTGGTGCAGGGCCCACCCCAGTACCCCCCCTAGCACCGGCACTGGTTGAACTTGGGACAGTTGTTAATGTGTTTAGTGACTGGCTGGCCTAAGTATTTTAAGCCTACCGTATGTAAGCTAGTTTTACAGTTCATGTGAAATTGATTAAATAACAGTCCATGATGTCTGAAAGTCAAAATAAAAAGAATACATGCATGTTTGCAGATGTGTGACAGAGTTATACGTACCACGAACAATAACTTGCAAGAGGAGCAACAGTAAAAGTATTTGTTGACATGCCTAAAATAGTGTTTTTACCCACCTGGTGTAAATTACCAGGACAAGCATTCTCTACCTAATGTACAGTACGTGGGATAAAAGCATCTGTATATAAAAAGAACCAGAGTCTTTACCTAGAGTACCACTGCCAAGCCCAGCCTCAGAAACTAGTGCAGGCACTTTTAAAATACATACAAAAATATCTCCAAGTCCTTATTAGTCTTGCTTTTCTGAAAGGGAAAAAAATACTAATTTAATTCTTAAGTAGTAAATAAACAGCTTTAAGACTACATGAAGGCCTATACTTTGAATATACTGTATTAGCTGTTTCTTTCTTGTTCGGTAACTTTTATGGCAAAAAAAAAGAGAATGTCGCTCATAATTTAGAGACATTAATACATCCAGAGAAGATGCTTTGTACGCACAGCAGGATTCATTTTTATGAAGTAAAGAACACCCAAATGAGACATAAAATGCATATCCTGTTGAATTCCTGCAACTGGGGGAACTGAAACAAAAAAATGACACTGCCAGTGATACATTTAAGCCATGTAAATAATTATTATAAAAACAGAACAGGAAGAAAATTAGTTTTAACAGGATTTTCTCATATGTATCCATGTACAATCTGTAAAGATCTGCTCTGATTCTATACTGTATTTGGAAAGAGACCAAGGAGATGATGTACTACTTTTTTTGCCTGTGCTAATGTTTTAAAACTAGGTTCAAACAACAAGGGTAATTAAAGATCTCTAACTTGCATCTGTTTATACCATGTCTGGAAATGCTACTAACCCTACTAAAGCACACTAACTATAGTTTGTTGTTGTATAATGCAGGTTTTATTTAAGCACAGATACAGTATATATATCTCTTCTAACAGCTATTAGGGTGAGTTTAAGAGGTTGTGGCCAGTTGTTTTCCTTCCAAAGCTGGTGAATGATTGGATAATATCAGCTTTATTAAATTCAATGGCACGTGTTTAACTACATGACATTGAGGAACACTTACAATCAAAACGTTTGTCACTGAATTCTAAAAGTTTATTTTAGTTTTTTAACATATACTACCTGATTGCTTTATAGTTATGGATGAAATGCCAGTGCCACCAACCGTAGTACCTTCATCGCCTTTAATTGCCTGAGCTGATGTGACTTATCAGGGCTGGTTCCCTACTGGTTGTATGAGAATTCTAGCTTAATTAAAGAACTGCTAGGCAGCACCAGTGACACAGATTTGTCATCCAACAGCTATTATGACAAATGGTCTAAAGAATGTCATAAATAAAGCTTTTTGCCGAAATGTAATCAATCCGATATACATCTTATAACCTCAAAAAGATGACTGTCTTCCTGGCCTGAATTACCTAATTTGACAGGGTGCAAATGTAACCAGTGATGTATTGCTGATATTACTGATCCTGAAGAAGGAAAACGGAAAAGCAATTAATTAATTTGACAGAGTAGAGGTACAAGGAGAAGATGTACAGTACCACATAGTACAATTTTCAAGCTGGAAGTAGAGGCTTGGAGCTTGGACCTTGAGTGGTGTATTTTCTTATTCTACATAGCTCTTAAGATTTGGAATAGTTTGAGCATCAACATAGCATGTTTAAATTAAGGTTATATTTCTGTTCATTTTGCTTAGAAATACTTTGAAATCCAGATTTGTTCACATTCATATGACAGAATTTCCAGGTCCAAACTGGTGCTTGTTTATGTTTGGAGGTACAGTAAAAGTTGTATTGCATTGAAGCTGGACTAGGCAAGAACTTAAATACAAAGTAAATCAATACAATAGTTGAGTGGTTATGACGCACTTTCTCAACATGATCAAGGTTTAAGGTAAAAAAGGAGAACATACTACAAAGACTGGATTTAGAACATATCTTAAAAGAATGGTTTCAATCAGTTCTCCACTATGTCTATATATATATATATATATATATATATATATATATATATATATATATATATATATATATATATATATATAGATATACTATTTAAATTGAATGGTTGAATTATCATACATAAATCATGTATGAGAATTCAACCAATCACCCTGGAATTCCAGCACATCTTATCCTGTGTATAACTGCCACCATGTGCATAGAGCATAGTTCTCAAGTTAAATGTAACACTTCTTTATGTTAGTAGTACATGAGTACACTGTTCATTTGTATGATTTATAAGTGTATTATTGTAGCTGGACAACCACTTTCAAGAGTGTTTGTCACAGACACAAAATCCCATAATGTCTATCACAGAGTAAGCATAGTTTACGAAGGCTCAAACTAATAAAGGCTTTTAATAATCCCAAATAGTCCAAAATCTGTTAAAACTGTCAGTTTGTTTTAGAAATAGCTTTCAAATTATTGGTTAAAGAAACTCAAAACAAAACAATCTATCAATTAGAAAATAAGTAGCTTGTTATGGATGATCTAAAAGCCATGTAGAGCATACACATAATATTACAAAAGGTGATGTATGAGAAAACATACATACATCGATATTAGCATTTTTGTGTTTGTTTAAGGCCTTACACACAGTTGGCTTTGGTAGAGGCAGCTGAGGCCTTTACTAACATGCTGCAACATTATCGTCTTGTGAACTATTACTGGCCTTGGCCAATGTTGCTGCAGGCAGGGTCCTCACACGATCATGTTATGTTAGCATTTCTCCAACAACAGAGCCCTGAAGGATTTTTCACTGTTTCAAGAACGTGCTTCTCAATTCTGATCTCAATGTGAATCTTGCCCAGTATCTCGTACTACACTATTGTATGTTAAAATAAAATTTCTGTTGCAAGCTAAACTTTCAGGTAGCATTACACTTCCTTTGAGAGTGAACTTGTCCTCAACCCTTCAACCCCTTCTTTCCTGACTTTAAAAAAACAGCTGTTTCCCCTACAATGACCCCAGGTTGATGTAGAAACTTGGGTTGACATTATAAATATTTATATGACAGTATTGTATGCTTCAGTTTGAAATGGTCCAGAAACAAGTGTTCAACTCTGAAATGTTATACCAAGGTTAAGCAAATATACATTGATTCCTGTGTTATTTTGGTTACCTAAATGCACTACTTATAAGGGAAGAGAAGGTAAAGAAATAGTTGGAGTCCCTTTAAATCCAAAGATGCTTTTTTCAAGGTTGTTGTATAATAAAACAACATGAGGACACGCTACAAGGCTTTGACCAGGAGCAAACTAAAACATCTGTCAATCCCTAAAAAAGAAGCACCATGTCTCCTGCTGTTAAACTTGAGCGATGGTAATTACATCTCACTGACATTTACGCCTGCAAAGGTCTATATTTGAAATACATTTCTCCAGTCAGACGGTATTATCACTGGAGGATTTCTACATTAACCTAGAATGTGGTTGACAAGTATATTGATCCTTAAAAGTTCTGTGCTTGTGCATTATAGAGGCTATAAATGAGGCTACACTGGCAGCAAGCCTACGCATAAGATGATTGCATAATTACTTCCACTATTTTCTTTATTATCCATTATAATGACACCACAGGTTGTTGTTTTCCATTTGTTACTTTGTACTTGAACTACACTAGTTTTAAAGAAATCTTTGTTTGCCGAAGCTATGGTAAGTGTTTTGCTTCCTTGGCCATTTCTTCTTTCCTATCATTAACCATCCAGTTGCTTCAGTATTAACTGACATGCTTTCAAAATATGGCATGGAAAATGATAACTTTCTTTAACATAGCGTATATAATTTTAAAATAATTATATGTGATTCATACAACACATTTTTTCTTTCTTTTCAAAATTGCACATTTGAGACCTATGTAAAGTAACAAGTGAATGTGCATGATGTGATGTAAGATTCATGGACTTGTTTTGTTAGCTTTATCCAATTTAAGAGATTGTAGATAGGAATGAGATAGTTCCACTCGCCAACAAATATTAAAGGGTGGCCAGTCTTTAATGAAGTTCAAGCTCATTCTATATTTTGCTACTGAGTAGAGATTCATTGTTGAGTTCTCCCTACACACCCTACACCCTACTCTAAAGCACAAGTAGAATATATTTTGAAGCCGTCATTGTGAGTACTTCACAAATTCCACTGTTTAAAACCAAGAAATAAAATGTAGAATGTGGTTGACAAGCTGTCACAAAGACGGCTGCAGTGGGTGAGTCAGACCAAAACCAGGAACTAACAAAGAATAAACAGAGAGACATGAAGTTTGGTGAAGCTGAGCACTTGCTTGCTCTCAGCATTTAATAATTAAACAGAGCAGAAAATAAAAGGTTGCAAGACAAACAAAACACAAGAAACGGCACTTTAGCCAAAATAGATATACAAACAAAATGGACTACATAGACAAACACGGTCAGCTGGTATTATTATTTACTATAACTATTATTACCTCAGTCTCCAATCTCGTTCTCCACTCACTGAACACACAACCCTGAGTGAGTGAAAACATGTTGCTTTTATGCAGCTATACCAAGACTCGATTGTTAATTAATCATTCAATTGGAGTCTTGGTACAACTGCACATGAATTAATAAAAGTGCAATTCTCCATGCTCACATATTATTATGTTTTACCTGCACGTGAAGTGCTGTGCAATCCTCGTGCCTAAATACAAATATACATTTTAAACACTTGTGCTCATAACCCATATTACATCACCTGTACCAATGACTATACACCAACATTAACACACTACACGCAACATACAACACAGAAATACACACAGGGGCATTGATCCTTAAACATTTTTTGCTTAAATGCAATCTAGAGATTAGAAATGCAACTACAGTGGCAGTGAGCATTTTAACAACCTACACAAGAAGGTACATGAAAATGCATTTCCATTCACTCCAGCACTCAAGCACTCAAATTGTACAAAGTGAAATCATAATGGTAAGTACTTCATAAAATACACATATTTTTTAAAAACGAGAACAAAAGTTTTAGATGGGCTATGATGATAACAGCAGGCAATAGGTTCTGCTCTAGCAATTTACCATGAATACTGCTTGGAGGTTGTTTTTTTTGTTTTACTTGTACACAATGCTTTACACAGTTGGTTACAGTTGTCTCCTGAATGTACCTTAAGCTGATAAAGGTGTAGAGAATGTATAAGGTCATATGTAGTGTGTATGGTTGTGTTGTTTTAAGATATGTCACCTCGTGTAGTATGGACGAGAGAACTGCAAAGCAAAGGCTACTCAAACTATGCAAAATTATTTTGGTTTTAATAAAGAAATCCTATACACGATGTATTAACTTATTCCTCACAAAAACAAACTCATTAATTAGTAATAAACTTTAGAAAAGCTGTAGTTTTAACTTTGAACTGTATGTTGTATTAAAAGGGTGACATCTTTCACACAGTATGATAAGAGGCACTGGAACGTAAAAGTGTTTGGTTGATTTATAACACAGTATATGAATAATGGGAGACTTTGCTGCTGAGCATGGTTTTGTAACTCTCCTCTGTGAGTGGCATTGTACAGGAGTAGAGCAAGTAAAATTATGCTCTGACAGAGGAAAATGTCACACACTGTATCTTGTAGAAAACAGATTTAGCTGAAATTGCTTTAGTTCAAAAAGAATCAGTATCAAATAAAAATGAATTTGCTGTTCTGACATATTGCTTTTTGCGAATTTACTGATAACAATTGTTCCCAGAAGGGGCAAAGCACTTGTAGACAGTCTCTAGTACAAATATTGAAATACAGTACAACATTCATTCCACTGATATTGATTCTGACCTATTGAAGTAAAGAACTTGAGGAGCGCGTAACCTGGGGGGTGTGTGAAGATAATTGGGTCGTAACCCTGATGGCTTTTTTTATATCTGTTCAGTTACAGGATGGTGTCTTCATTAGTTCAAATTGCCTGGGACATTCCAGGAACTAATCAAATCATGGACAGTCCTGACTGAGTGCTGCTGTTTGCCAGCTACAGTGTGATGTAATCTGCTTATAATGGATACTGTGTTACAACACTGCTGGTTAAAATTGTATTTCTGACAGTCTTAATTTCCCACTGGCATCCAGTGCACAATATTGGGCTTTTGCAATCAGTACAAAACTCTTATGTTGCTGTTAGCACTGATGTATGTCCTGTGTCAAGGATTAGCCTGGAGCTCTGTTAAAATTGAACCAAAAATGTCCTCGGATTGCCCTACAGTAAACATGCAGTAAGTCAACGCATTCCCTGTTGAAATCAGTTGCTAGAAGATGGAGATAAGAGTTGCTTCTGTATTATTGTATTCTCTCCTCAATAAGCAAAACGGTTTGTGGATCACATTTGTGCCACAAAAAAACTACAAGTGTGAGTGTCTTAAAAAGGCCTGCAGGCAAATAGTAATGAAGTGAGAGTAGGACAAGGCAATGCATTTTATTGTATGTCTATCTGATGCCATTTTGAGGATATACATTAATACAATTTCAAAAATATAATTTTTGTAACAGTGCAAAAACAGTAATAAACAGGGGTCTAGTGCATCAAATCTAAACAGCATAGCTCTTAACTATTTTATTAATCCAAATTTTCACCCAGAGGTGATTAATTAACCCACTTATAAACATTACTACATACCATCAAGTCAATCTACCTCATAGATGCCTATACCTTATAAAAGTATACAATTTAAAATGTGAATGGTATGTTTGCAGTATGTGCCTATGGTATGTACAATGCATTGCCCATGCTTGATTCACTACATTTTTTATACCATAGCAGATATAAGGGTCCCAATGCCCCAGTGAGTTGTAAGGTTATGTTCACTATTCAGGAGCCTAGGTTTCACATCCTGTGTGGCATTCAAAAGAAATGCGTCTCAGTCCTGTCAGCATTTTATTACATTGCAGAATTACACCTGGTCTGATATGTACAAAGTTGTTGTGGGAATCAAAAGTGATAAGGTGAAACAAAGATGGCACACAAACAGGTAAGCAACGAAAAACTCAGTCACATGGGTTGCAGGTATACAGAGCAGTTACATGTATCATTTACTGTCATTGTTCTATTCTGACCACTTGAGTTTGTAAACTCATAAATCAGTGTTATACAAGTCTCTTTCAAGTCACAAAATATAGCTTATTGAAATATTATTAAATTATTTCTCAAAAGCTGTTTTGATATATAAAATAACATTTTACAGCAACTTCCATTTGCTGTAATCTAGCATTTTGTTATATGGACCAGTATGGCTCAAGACTATCGACTCTATGCAAAATAAGACATATGTAAAGTGAAAAAAGGATCTCAGAATCAATCAGGGAAGGATGAGGTTCCATGACAATGCAGAAGTAAAGCAAGCTTTTCTGATATGGTTGCAGAGAGAGCCTAGTTTTCCCACGATGGCATATATTGTATCATGATGGTACAAGACCTGTTCCATGATTCTAATATTTGATTGACAAGTCAAACAATTATTATATGTGATTTATATTTCATTTAAAACCCATTGTTCCCAATATATCGTGCCCAGACACTTCTTATGAAGCAAATGGGCAAATGAAGTGACAACTAAGAGTTGCAATTAAAGGATGTCATAAAGGAACCACACCAAAGAGAAGTACTAAATGGTTTCTACTTGTCTCCAAAATTTTCACATGTCTTTGTCATTTTTCCAGGTAGCACAATTTTGTCTAATAATTTACAGCATCCAGCCATGTAATAAGAGGACCATTTGGGATTGAAAAACTGGAACAGGATTTGGAACCCAAATAAATTCCAACAATGTGTCATTTAAGTAAGGGATAAAAAACAATAAGTGTTGAATCAGTAAAAATAATTTGAGTTTCGAGTGTCGTTATGTACTAGAAGCTGTGGTTTTATATTTTTACTGATTCAATGAGTTGTTTAAAACGTTTCCTCCTAATTGATACGTGTTGAATAATGAGATTCAATCGATTGTTAATTTGGTCATTGGATTTGGTTTTTGCTCTTTTGTTATGATTAGTTCAAACTGTTAAGATGTTTGTCTTTCATATTATTGGAATGCTGTCATGATTTCCTCAGTGTCTGAGTTTGTGATTAGAAATGCAACTACAGTGGCAGTGTGTCTGTTTTATGTGAAGATAGTAGCTAGGACTATGTTTTAGATGTAGAATATGACAGTTATTGATCGGTTTGCAGAGCCTAAAAAAGATGAAGATGAATTTTTTAAATATAATGTGTAATTGCAGTACCGATGTTCCGCCCGCGGGGGGGGGGGGTGGTGGGGGGGGTGGGGGATGTAAGAGGTTTATAAAAACGACCACAAAGTGGTGTAGACGAGAAGAGAGGTGTTATTATCTCTCCACGGGTTTTTCATAAGGATATAAGTGGTCTCCCCCCGGGAGTAGAGAGAATGCCTTGGAGGTACCAAGGATTGTCCCAAAAAAGGAGAAGTGATTATTTTTTTATATTATTTTTAAATATAATAATTTTAAATTAAATATTGGAGTTTAATAAAAGAAACGTAACCACCAAATCAACACCCCGGGGCCCCGGGGCCCTCTTTTGACTACAAGTGCACTTCCCAACCTTAGAGGCCCTGCTGTGATGGCCTTGTCCGCCACCAGGAAGGTTCTCCGTGAGCCAGAGGCGACCTCCCGAGAGATCTATCCTAACTCTCTTTAGTTTTCCCATTCTCTCCCCTCTAGGTTCCCCTTCAGGGAAGTAATGGTTGTTTCCCAGCCTTGGAGGCCTATAGGTTCAATCTCACCTCTGCGAGGGCGGCATTCTGCGAGGCAAAGGGAAACCCTATACTCTTTCTTACCTTACAAAGCACTTCTCTCCTATTCTCAGTTCCTGAGGTTTTTCATCCATGCAGCCCTTGCTCCTGTCCTGTGAAATTATTCTAGCAGTATTGGGTTATTTAAATAGATGCAGAGAGTTTCAAACATAATGAAGTGCATTAACTTTTGTACATAACCAATAATGTTACACACTTCTGATTACACCAAATTGTTCTTCTAGGTTGCTGTTAAGTATTACTTTCTTAATATAAAAATATAAAACCATTACTTGACTTAAAAGGACGACTTAAACAATTGAATTATGATTTGAAATTTGAACATGACACATAAAACAACACTTTCGAAATGAGGTGCTTCATAAAACTGTCCAATATGCCAAGTAATTTTAAACATAAAGCCAGTTCCTACTTTTAGTTTTCTGCTGAACTTTAAAGGGCTGTCAGTGAAATGAAATGCACATTTTGTACTATTATCCATCCTTCTTTTACAAAAAAGTTCTGTGATTCACTAGTCTATCAAGGTAAAAGCACAGCGAAGCGTAGTAAGGTATAGTAAAACCATGGTACTTTACAGAAATGTACAACTTTGTAAAAAACAAGCTTAACTTGGGAAGCTGCATTTGTTGCATTATTGAAACAATAAATATATTCACTGTATTACTGGAGGTTTTTTTTTGTAAATGCATGAACAACTACAGAAAACAGAAAGTTTATAAAAATGCATGTAGATAGCAAGCATCATGAATCTAAGTAAAATAAGCTTTACCTGAGGGCACACATAGTTCTGTGTTACAAGTTGTATGAGTGGAGTGTTTCAATCGCACAGTAACTTTGTTGTTAGTGAGCTGTACTGATGTTCTTCTGAGTATGAAAGCGAGTTTGTCTTTAGGAACTGTCAGGCAATTTATTCATTTCACTAGGGAGGACTAAATTCCACCTCAAGCCAAAGAAAGGCGAATTGCATCAATATGCAGCAGCCTTCAATCTTGAGTTTACTTGAAACACATCAGCTGGCTTCTCGAGGGAGTAGGCTTGCTAACTCAGGTATACAGATGATGCTAGTCGCATATTGAAAAGACATATTCAGCCAATTTCTACAACTGCTGTACTGTACAGACACAGTTTCAGCTGTACACTAGTGCTATTGACACAGAGAAAAATCTGTTTCTCTAGCTGCGAGGCTAGTCACTGGTCAGTTTGATGGAGTTTCTATGTGCAATGATTTTCACAGTAAGTAATGGCAATAGCACAACTATTGTTCCTTTTGCAATGTTCAGCTTAAAGGGTACATGAGGACCTTTCTTATTTTATCGTGTTACATGTTTCCATGTGCTGCTACAACTGAGATGGATTTACCAGTTACATATGTGAGCAGGAGGATGATGGGAAATGTAGTTCTGAGCGGTCCATGCAGGTACATGGGAAGCCATCTTGAGGCAGGGAATGCAATTTAAAAGTTTTAAAAAATGGTCAACATGTAAAAAAATAAAAATAAAACAATACACACACATTATGCAAACAGTTGCAGCAACACATGGGGATATGTAACACAATAAAATTAAAAAATCCTTTTGTACCCTTGATGTTTTATTTTTGTTGTCAGTGCAACACTTCTGAGTTTATGGCTTATTAAGGCAATAAACTCAGAACTGATAAGTTATTATTATTATTATTATTATTATTATTATTATTATTATTATTATTATTATTATTATATCATGACCTTTTGGTTTGTTTTACTCAGTGTTTAGTTTATCCCTCCAGCTGTACTGAATAGTGTTTTAGATCAAAGTAAAATCATATAAAAAGTTAGCACTGTAAATTGAATGTTAAATTTAGCATAGGTAATAATACTTTTCCCATGGTTATACTATGCATTTATCAAAGATTACAATGGTTTTCCCTTTTTTGCATTAGGCTTTACCATACCTCTCTGTGCTTTACGATTGTTACCATGCGTTGCCATGCTTTCACTATGTTTTATTACACTTTGCTATGCTTTTAGTATGAGAAATGTTCTAGTCTGTGGGGTCCTGTTATAATCTCCTTGTGTCTTTAGCCCTTTTCACACTGGCATGTTCTAGACCTGGGTCGGCTACGTGATTTCCCCCTGCCTTTTGAAGAAGCTGGGTCGACCTGGGTCAAACGCCCATCATGCATTTTGTCTTGCTCGACCTAGGCAAAGCACGTCAACCCATATCCTGAGGAGGGTCGCTGCTGACTTGAGTCAACCTGTGTAAGTACGAGGTTTCAAATTATGCGGGATTGTGACCTGAGTGGCCAGAACCCTGTCTGGGACCCAAGTAGGTGTGTCAGTGTGAAAGGGGCTTTTGTAATCTCATAGCATCTTTAGTTAAATAGAGTCACATTCAAAATAGTGGGTACTGTAGACTGGCTTCAAAAAACATTTATGAGCATGTGACAGGGTGAGGAGTCCTGTACATTATTGTTTATTTATTTTTAGAACAATATCTCTTTCTCCGCCATTTTACTGCACTGGAAAATTCCCCTGAAGTTCACTAACCAAAGGCGTAATATTGGGATTCAATAACCAGGGATCTTGATGCTTTCCCCTGTGCTACAAAATCCTCTAATAAAAATCAGCTATGCCTCTGCAGAGTATAGATTGATGAAAGTATCCCTCAATCTGCTCTGAAGAAGCAAAAAGGATGAATTTTTGCACTATTATAGCTTCTTGAGGTAAGATGGTAGTTCTCAAGAGACACAGTTCAATAATTTAATTTGTATTCATTGGTAAGGGCTTTGAATCTCAGGTTTTTCCCACAGAAGCAAGTGTTCATGCCATTCTTACTTTCATAGATTCTATTTTGAGCTGCCAGAATTTTTTTTCTATACTACTGTATGTTTTATTCCCCACCAGGGAGTGGGGGATATAGTTAGGGCTTCTGATTTTCAGTTTTAACTGATAAAACCCAATAAAACACCCTCGATACAAAAATAATTAAATTGGTGGATAGACAATAAACATCGGAAACTGTGGAAATGGTTAATCGATTATTGACTTTATGCTTTTACCATTAAAAAAAAAAATCTATTACAAAAGTAATAATAAATACATTTCCCAGTGCTGCTGGGCAATGTCCCGCCTTCCTGACTTGTATCTATCATTGATTCATTCTGAATACTTTAAACCCACCCCAACTACTGAGTGACAGCACATTCCTACATTTCTCCGACCTGTAAGATTTAAAACAAGATTACAATCATGAATGGAGGCTTGTTAGCAGGATTTAAAGCTGTATTACAGTTAAGATATGGAGAATTTAAAACGGAATTGTGGCGAAATGTAAAAAACCCCAGAAGAATGTACCTGTTTGCATAGGGATTTTGTTGTGGAAGACTGGAAAGGAAAGAAGGTACAACTTAAGTGTGCAAGTACTGTCGAGTTACTACTATACATATTTTGACAGAAAAGAAAAAAACACTCAAGCATTTTGGAAAGTAACCGAAAACACTAATTTCATACAGTATATCAAAAACGAAAGGCCCCGAAAAAAAACGATTTACATAAAACTCAAAAACAGCTCAAAACAAGCACTGAAAAACACAATTAATAAAAACTGAAAAACACAAGCCCTAGATATATTGCAGGCTTCGGTACATCAAACAGGTCCTGGGTATATAAGGAGGTACCTGTCTGTCAAAGGACCATATGAAACAAATAATTACAGAAAGTATGATTTTAGCAGTTGTTTTTCCCTAATAATGCCTTATCATTACACTACCGTAGAAAATGGACCACAATTCTTTACCACTACTTATAATCTTTATATTGCACCTTTCATAGTGGACCACCATTACAAAGTGCTTTACAAGATTACAAGACTAGGGCATGTGAACTATGCATTGATTGCAGAGTCATTACAACAATGTCTCACCCGAAAAATGGAGCACAAGTGACTTGCTCAGGTTCACACAATGAGTCAGTGGCTGAGTCCATTCTTTAACCATTGAACCACACAGACTCCTTATGGAGAGTATGAGATATATAGAGAAACATGCCTGTCTGTCTGTGTGTACATTTGAAATTACAACCATGACAGGGAATATATGTTACCAATATACTTTATAACTTTTTAAACTTGGACAACTTTTTTACTTATAGTATGAAGATATACATTATTGTTCCACAAAAAGGTGGTTATTCAAAGTCCAGCATATGTAACAAGCTTATTTAAAAATTGTATTGTGCTTACATTTATTTACTTTGTTTTGCTTTTAAGTAATTTTCCCCAAGTCACATTTAGACAGTTAAGATTTTCGGATTTGTTGAATCGAGGTGCAGCCACTGAGGACTGGGTTCAGTGTAAAGACGGTGGTTATGCAGGGCAGTCCGAATTTCACAGGGAGCAAACGTAGAATGCTCGTCCTAGACCTTTACAGTCTACAAGCCAATTATAGATTTGGATTGGTTTTACAGTAAAGGTATACAGTTAAAATCTTATTTCTTGCACCCTATAAACTTATGTAAGACATAGTAAAAGCTAACCAAAAATAAGTACATTCAAAGATTTGAAAGAGTTTGAAAGGCCCATGATAGTGGAAAGTCAGTTACCTGTAGCTTTTAGACTATACGTAAGTATTTGTTAGGGTTAGTTTGTTAGGTTTAGGTTCATGAAAACTATGTGCTGGACTGTATCTAGTCTTGAAAGAGTTTACACATGTAAATTAATGAATTGTTTTTAGTAATTGGTATAAAACCAGTCAAGTTTTATATTTTAGGTGATAAGGTAAGAGATCTTGTTATTTAGATGTGGCAGCGAATGTCTATTAATGGAGAGATGAAACAGCACTGTATGGATAGAAAGAAGAACAAAGTATTAACAAAATGAGTTTGTTAGTGATTGATGTTTTACTAAAGGAAATACACTTTCAGGTCTTTAAGAATTTGTTTTCTATGTTTGCAATATGTTCTGATCTGCTAACAAAAAGAGACACCTTACAAACATTTAGACTGTGGGGTGCATACAGGAAAAGAAGAAAGCTGATACAATGCTTACTATAGTGTAATTCCAATGTTGCCACATACCTGGTTAAATATCTATTCCCTATCACTCTGTGGGGTGCCTAGTAATTGATTCCTTCAGCGCGCAATACATTTCTAACAATATCAATGAACACTGCAATGAATTACTGTTTCTCTGTCACTGATCAATGGAAACCATTTATAAATCAATGTGTATTTTTAAGACCTCAAGAGCTGTATTCAAAGAGAGATTAGACGATTTGGAGCAATATTGTGGGGTCCAGCTTATGTAGTAAACTTGAGATTTGCATTAGTTTAAATTCCTTTGTATTGAAGCATTAGGTATTCATTTCAAATGCTATTATCCCCGGCTGGGGATAAAATCCTCTGTGAAGGGGGTGTCTGCATATAACTGGAGAATTGTTTATCCAAGTGTCATGGTAATTCGTATTCTATACTATTCTGTGTATACTGTAGAGACATGTCACAGTCATCAATGACATAAAATGGCACTTGTATGATATATGCCTTTTATATTTATCATATAACCCTTTTTTTTTGTGAAGCAACAGCAATAAGTAGTTTGTCAATTTGTGAGGGTGGAGACAACATAACCTTTCACAAAACGGTTTTAGTGATTTTAGTAAAACTATAAAATTGCAAGAATATATTGATTTATTTGAACTGTTTCATAGACACAAATTCAGTTATTTAAAATACCATGACATTCCCTGTAACACCACATTGGTCATTGTGACTTTTGTCACAGATGGTTCTGGCACGTCCCTTTGGTGCTATAAGTCATTAGATCCTTTTGCATGGAAGGCCTTGGTTGCAAGGGTGTGTGGTTCTTTGATGGGCCCAGATTCAGTTAAAATGTTTTTGCCCACTGATGATGGGAATGAGAATGTAGAGATGGGAGCCCAGCTAACAAGATTGAAGTTTTTGCAGTTAACTTGCTTGTAAGCAGAAACTGACTCACTGAGAGCAGAAACTGACCCAAGACTGTCAGAGCTACTGGAAGCAGGCTGATCTTTGGGAAACAAATTGAGTATTTGTAAAACTCCAACAAATATTGTAATGACTGTAATGTGTTTTGGAAAATGTTTTTTAGCAGATCTGCACGGGCCTGTCGTGGTGTTCGTAGAACCAGCCCGAGCTGAGCCTGGCGCAGAGTTCGAATCTTGCTGAGTTATTAGACATGAATAGGAGGATTTAAACTAGCCTGTATTGATTGAAATAATATGATATACGCTTTGTCAATAATTATAGTAATACTGTATATGTTCCTTTCAAAAAGATCGGTATACTCAGTAGAAAACAATGGATAGGTGTTGTGCTCAGTCTATGAAAGCACCTGCTGGAAAGAGTCAAACTTGGCAGGCTCTTATCATAAGGGTTTGTTAGCATATTCCAGTTTTATGAGAAAAAATAGCCAGTTTCTTTTGTTATTTTACTTTCATCACTTTAGGATAACAAAAGGTAGAAGTATTAGAAAATGCTTATGGTCGTGTCTCATACTAATCAACACCAAAAATAGCAAAAGGCCAGTATGTCTTAAAATCTGCTTCAACTTGATTTTTTATGAACAGGGAAAGAGGTTAAACTTAATTCAGTAAAATAATATTAGCAACTGTTATACTTCAGTAACTGAATTAGAAATACATGTTATAAAATCATTTAAAGTTAAACTGTTATACAAATCACATTATTATTGTTGAAAGAACATATTACAGTTAAACATGAAATAAGTTCAGTACTAACTAATACTGTCAGTATAGTGTAATAATTTTACTGTGTTTTAAAGAATATGAAACCAGCATAAATAGTTGCAGCAAATTATGAACAGCTTACAATGATTTGAACTAAGAAAACTAAACAAATATTAATGTTAGAAAAAAAAGCTTGTCTATGTGCCTTTCTTGGAGGCCGGCCAGACTATTGAGCGTGGAAAACTGTAACCTTGAAAGAAGCAGAAATTGCAAATTAGCAAAAACAAAAGGGTAACCCTCTTTTAGGCAGAACGATATTTAAGACTAAAAAGACCTATTTGATTTTATTTGATTGTGTTGCTACTAAGCATAGAGATTTTAAATAAAATTTAAAAAGTATTCTGATCTAATAATAGAGTGTCAAAACTCTCTGAAGAGAGTTTTAAGTATTTTTGTCTAATAAGAAACATAATAAAAACATAACTAAAAAAAACATGAATGCTCGTCTCAAGTTTGTCAAAAAGCACCTGGATGATCCTCAAGAGTTCTGGAACAATGTTCTATGGACTGAAGAGTCAAAAGTTGAACTTTTTGGCCAACATGGGCCCTGTTATGTCTAACGAAAACCAAACACTGCATTCCACAGTAAGAACCTCATACCGATGGTCAAGCATGGTGGTGGTAGTGTCATAATTTGGGGATGCTTTGGTGCATCAGGACTTGCCATCATTGAAGGAATCATGAATTCTGCTCTGTATCAGAGAATTCTACAGGAGAATGTCAGGCCATCCATCCGTTCATTCATGAGCTGAAGCTGAAGTGCAGCTGGGTCATGCAGTAAGACAATGATCCGAAACACACAAGCAAGTCTACATCAGAATGATTGAAGATCAAGAACTTTAAAGTTTTGGAATGGCCTAGTCAAAGTCCAGACCTAAACCCCATTGAGATGTTGTGGCAGGACCTGAAACGAGCAGTTTAAGCCCAAAAACCCACAAATGACACTGAGTTGAAGCAGTTCTGCATGAAGGAGTGGGCCAAAATTCCTCCACGGCGCTGTGAGAGACTGATCAATAACTACAGGAAGCATTTGGTTGCAGTTATTGCTGCTAGGTGGCATAACCAGTTATTGAGCCTAAGGGACACAGGGGACACTGGGGACATTATTTGACATAATCAAAACAATAGTCTTGACAAGAAAACAGGGTGTCTGAATCTTGCTTGAGCAGCAACTTTTAGAAGCAGAGAGAGGTCAGCAGAGAGAGGTCTGACATAGTCCGAGAAAAGCACAGTTAATATAAGGCTGTTATATTTAACATGTTTATTATAGCCTGAATTTAAATGAAACTAACTGAACTGACCAATGTATGCTTATTCAAAGGCAGTCTTTGTACCATACTTTGTTAACACACATTTGTATATGAAGTTAAACTGGCCCATTGACAACACACTGAAAAGGTAACATAATATGTTGTTAAGAGGGACCTATATTTTTTGACCAAGCTTAATATAATCAGATAGAGCTAGTGTTACATATTAAAAACATCTCTCATATACAAATATATTTGTATTATATTATAGCAAGGATTCTGTGAACTTTGGTCCAACTGACTTTTTGGAAAAAGGAGGAGTTTGAAAAAAGAGCGATGAAATCATGTTCTAATATTTTTTGGCAAGAAGTTATATCCCATCAGTTTTGAAAAATGAATTGACCAGATCCTTCTAGAAGGTATAATTAACTCAAAGATTAAAAAAAAATGTCAAAGCCGAGTAATGATTAGATTTATTTAGGACTTCTGATGTATTCAATGGAGGCAAAATCCTATATAAGCCCAGTGCAAGACCCCATTCAATATCGCGCTACTTGCTAACTACGAGTTGTGTAATCCAGATCTCTGAAATACTCATTGTTGTTTAGTTGTATTTATAAGTTTCTCCCTTTTGAAGACAGTTCTTTTTTTTCAATATATCCTACACTACACTTCCATATACAGGAAGATAAGCATATATTTGAATTTAGTATCTCTTTTGTATTGATGCATTGCTATAGGTTATAGAAATTATGTTTTAGTTTTAAGAGAGTAGTATACATATCTGTAGCAGGGGGAGATCTGTGCTGTTTCTGCTGGCGTGTTCACAGTACTGCAGGAAGAGGGCAGCAGTCGTCCAACAACCGCCTGTGAGTCATGGCAGTGACAAGGGGAGGTGGGAAAGTGGGTGTGTGGACTTTCCCCCTCTCTGAATGGCTGAGAGGCGAGTCTTGGGGAGATTGTTAGCCCTATAAGTTAATGCTCTGCTGTTTCCTCAGGTCTGCCCTTTTAGACGAGCCAAGAGTGCAGAAGCGCTGGTCCAGGACCGACAACCAGGCGGGAGAGAAAGAAAACAAAACATTCACAGCGAGACAGTGAGGGCAGGGAACCCTTGGGCAGACCCCGGAAAAGTGTAACTGAGCAGGCTAGTTAGCCGGCAGTGTAGGTCGGTGATCCAGGTCGCACGGGTAGCAGCGACCGGGATATAGCTGTCAAGTGCAGCACCTTTTCTTTGTAGTTTTGTTACTGTTTTATTTTCTCTGTTTCTTTGTACCTTCTATTTTTGAATTATTGTTTTGAACACCCTGTGAGTGCGCCAGTACTGTTTACTATTGCGTGGTATTCCTGTGGTTTTGTTTACGATAGTTGATAAGCAGAACAAGGACCAACAGCGCCCTCTGCGGGCTAAAAGAAACAAAAGCACCCCCGAAATAAAACTGGGCACCTGTGCGGTGTTGTCAAGTCCACCTGTCTGTCTCCTGTGTCAGTGAATTACCCACCACCCTTCCACAATATTGATAAAAAGAGTATGTGTGAAATTATATATATACACACACACATACATAATTTGCATATGTATGTTAGATTAAGGAACTATTTTTCACTAATGCAGTAAATTAATTAATGTATATTGTCTTTGCTACAGGGAATAAAAGCCCTACAAACCAATTAAGTAAAGTGAATCTCCCTTGAGCATGAAAATCCTGCAACATAAAACTATCTTTCCTTTCTGAAACTTGAAGGGTAGTTTTATGACCTGAATGACATAAACCTGACAGTGAATCACATACAGTGGACCCAGTGTGATATATTTGTTATATTGCAGTGAAATTAACAACTTTATGATTATGCAAGTACAGGCATTTTGAAGCATCTTATCATATTTATTCAGTGGGAGGAATTATTAAAAGACACACTACTGGACACTAGCCCAAACTATTACAATTTATATATATGCACTGAAGGTATTTATAATTAAAGTACATTGTCGAATAGTCAGAGGTGGCAATTATCTTTCAAAGGAGGCCCAAGTCTGGTGTAATTGTAGATAATCCTCAAAATGTCAGCTATTTGCTTCAAGAAGTGGAAAATTGAAAATGTTCTCTTAAATAGTATTGTATTGTTCACTTACTGTAACAAAAAACAAAAGGTCAAGCCATCTGTATATACAAGATATAAATAAACAAAAAAAAACTATGCTGTCAAATACTAAACAAAATGTACATTTTGAAAAGAAGTAAACATTTGAAATACTAATGTCTAGTTAACTATCTGTGTACAATATATTATCACCAATGATATGCTGTATTCATGATTGTATTACGAATAATGCCTGCTCTTCATTACTTCATTAGAGTAGTCACAGACAAAAAGAAAGCAATCCATATTATCTTTAGTTGGAGGTTCACTGCAAATCTAGGGACAAGTCTCTGCCCCCTTCTCCAAGTAATCTTAAAAAGACCAAGCCCACATTTCCCAATGTATTGTGAAAGCCTCATTGTGAAAATCTCTTCTTCCCCACTGTCACCTTCATTGAAATCTGCCGGTATTCATCTTTCAAAGCTTTGCCTCACTCCTTTTTTATATAAATTTGGAATCTGCAATTGTTTTTTACCCCATTTTGTCACCACTGCAACCCCTGCGATGACTCGGGAGGGATGAAGACGACACCACGCGTCCTCCAAAGCTGTCCACTTCTTTTCACTTTTCAGAGTTACAGCGTCAGAGGCCTGCAGGTGCCCGGTTAGTCTACATGAGACGTTGGTGCACGGTGAGCTGATTACACCCTGGCTGACCTAAGCCCTTCCCACCCCGAGCGACGTCCTCCCCACCCATGGGAACTCCCGTCCACAGCCGGCATTGGAATAACCTGGACCTGAACCAACAATCTCCAGGCTATAGGGTGCATCCTGCACTCCACATGGAGACCATATACATCACTCTTTGAATTAAACTATAGGAAATACTTCTAGGCATATCATTTTCCATGCATTTGATAACAAACCCATCTACTCGTTTGGCAAGGCATCTTTTCTTCCCGTCTCTTGGGTTTACTTGGTAATGGCAGATTTAGCTGCTCATTTGTGATTTTAAAAAAAAACTAAGTACTCTTATCATATTTTCCTGTTTTATGTCTATTCTTGCTTAATGCTAATCCAAATTTTGGTATAAAATATGACCAAAAGGACTTTAATTTTTGGCAGTCTATCTGCATGTTTGTAACAAAACTAAAATTATAGCGAGATGTTATTCCATCAAATTATCAAAATTGACCAGGAGCTTGGGAACTCCATTCTTCAACCGACAGATTTTAAAATTCAAAGTCTGTCTGAGATCCAAGGGGAGCGATTTGTTTTCACATATTCCAGCTCATCAGTAGGCTGTTCCAGAGTTGAAGTGTAAAGTTTGACAACAGCATGATCAGCTGAATGGCCATCTGTGAAGACTGCATGCAATTTGAAAACCTGACCGGGCCAAAAATCCTTTTGGGGGCAAGACTTTAACAGTGAGTTTGATTGTACTTGACAACTTACAGTAAACCTTTTAGGAATCACATGTTTTAAATTGCAAATACTGGTTCCAATGCGAACATTTAACCAGCAAGAGAGGCAAAACTCCCCACCCATGTGAAGTGGACCCTCAGTTTCTTTCCCGCAATTCATGCTACCTCTGTACTTGCCTCAACATACAGCTTTACATTGATTTTAATGTGTCTTCAACAAGCACACAAAAAAAAGAGAAAATAACATTATTTAAGCATTTGAGGCCTCAGGAGCAGGCTTAATAGGGTGATAATGCTTTCCTCGTGCAGTTACATGCCCGGTAACGAGAAGGGCATTACCACACGACTAAGCCTGCTCCTGAAGGCTCAAATGCTATTTGAATATGGATGCGTTAAACAAAATTTAAAAATGAAGTTTTTCTAATCGTTTTATTCTGACTTTATGAAGAATTAGTTTTGGTTGCTAAGCGTTTACCTCAGTATTCCATGAGTAATGCGGCTTTCTCAAAAAACATCCGCGGTCTTTCCATCAAGCAGGAAAAAGTAAATAATATCAGAAGTAAATAAAGGTCTGTGGGACAGGTTTTTTTTCAGGTCGGATTGATTTGGAACTGTAAATAAACAAGTTGTGGTATAAGACAGCCTGATTGACCAATCAGCTTAAAGGAAATCTCCTATCCGTATTCTAATGGTGGAGAGGCTGTCATCATAAAGATGATATTTTGGTCTTTCCATTTTTGTTGTTATGTATTCCCTACATTCAGATATCACAAGACTCTTGTGCTGAGGTCTGACATAATGCAGTGAGTCAGTAGGCTGCTTCTGTTTTTTTAACAGTATCAAGTATTTGGTTTTACCAAGCATTTAAACAAATCCCTTCTTATGTTTGAATATTTTTAACAGTTAAAATAAATTAGAAAAATGCAAATAACAAAATTGGTAGCCAGGATTTAACCGAAGAAAGCTGCAAGGTGTTTTTTTTTTTTTTTTGATGGAATATATGACATTTGCTTAATGATTACCAACTAATTTCTTCAGGGAAGTCAGTTTCAGAAGAGGAAACCTGCAACTGTGCACTTTAGTCAGTTCTCTCGAATGTCCCATAGTAAGCACTTTTGTCCCATTCCTCACAAAACATCAGTAACTTGCTGTCACAGAGACGGCCGAAGTGGGCGGCGTCAGAACCAGGAAAGGTAATGCAATACACAGAACACAGGACGGATGAAATGAAATGATGAAGACGCCTGTTGGCGCCGGTTTATTACAAAAAAAATAAAAGGTTTACACAAACACGAAAAACACAGGACACGGCACTCTACGCCAAAATAAATAGACAAACCAAAACAGACTAAACTTAACAAAACGGTGGACGCACAGACACTGACAAACACGGTGAGCGGATACTTTCCCCTATTATTATTACTGCTACTGCTACTGCTTATTTTCTCCGTCTCCAATCCCGTTCTCCGCTCACCGAACACCCAAAACCAGTATGTGCCAACGTGCATCTATATATACTATTGTGCTGGGATTCAATTACCAATTAATTATTCACTTGAATCCCAGCACGTGAATTAATAAAGTGCAATTCCCCGTGCTCACATATTACTACATTTTACTTGCACGTGAAGTGCTGTGCAATCCTCGTGCCTAAATACACATATACATTTTTAAACACTCGTGTTACAGACCCGTTTATATCCCGTGTACCAATGTCTATACACCAACATTTAAACACACCACACGCAACACATAACAGATAATACACAGGGGCGGGCACTTTGTTACACTTGCGTATTCTTGGATATATGGAATGTCCTGCCAACTGAGCAAGCCCTCTGTCAAAGTATCTATCAAGACTAATAGTGTCTTGCAGTAACGAGATGCAGATTGTATCACTTCAGTCGTTTCAGAGGCATCTCATTTATACATATGGGAAAAACACTTTTTTGCTGTGATAAACATTAGATTACAATATTCTTTAGCACAAGTAATTGAGAGAATCAGACTCTTGGGGGTATATGGAGGCTTCTCTGTATGACACAATTACATTTTTGCAATTGCATATGATGGATGTGATAATGATATATTTATAGCCATAAATGGCTAGGTCTTTATACAGCTTTCTCATGTATGAGTGTGTCATTTGAAATAGTCTTTCACATTTGTAAGGTGTGGCTTTTTTAACCTGTATCCAGCAATCATAAACCATAGCTGGATTTTAGTTGAGAACAGCCTTTATCCATAGACACAATTTATACAGCCTTTATCCATAGACACGATTTGACACCTTGTTGAAAAGTATCCAGAAAGGGACTGTTTTATTTTTTCTTTGATAAACAGTTTGAATATTTGTGTTGCAGTTGGTTTTATATGTAGTACCACATCCCTCAGATATAAAAGTCTTCACATTATCAGAAGTGAACATTTCCTTTGTGGCTACCCACTTATAACATTAATTTATTTAAAACATACTTAGTTTTAACTCCATAATAGGCATTTACATTACCAAATATAAGTCTAGATGTTTGTCCAGTGGTATACATTCTGTCTTTAATATATTTACCCAGGGTAAGCTGAATGTAATGATTTGATGAACGTGCACAAAAGCAATGAAATGAATGCGATGAGAAAGGAACACCCTTCACTTTTCTCAGTAACTCAGTAATCCTCAGTTATATTATTGCAGATTATCAGCACCTCATTCCTGACTTTAACACTCCTTGCCATTGAGTCCTGGGACTCTGAAAAGGAACTGTCGTGCCTATTTTTGTGTTTGTTTTCTAATGTAGACTAATATTTGCTGGGAAGCAGCTGATGTACCGTGCTTCTAATAGTCTGGACACATGAACAAATGCTGGCCTGATGGCTGACATTTCTGAAAGTGTTAAGTTGGTAATGATCTTTAAAAGACTGACAGACCAGACACAGTTCTCTGCTGCTGCAGATAAAACATTGGCATGCAGTAGACCAGCTTTATCCAGGCCAGGATCTTAACAGCTTTACACCGCATGGAGTCCAACGCTGAAGATGTGTATTTTCAGCAGCCCATCAAACTATACTGGTATCCTCCAGAATACAAACCTTACTATGTCCAGAACTCTGGGGACAGCAGTCAGTCTGTGCTTACTGTAGGTAATTCCTTCTTACCTAAAATAAACTATGCAATCCCTTATCAAAGTTCTCCATAGTGAAAGCATAGCAAAGTGTACTAAAGCACGGCAAAGCAAAGGTACATGTGTAGTAAATAACATGCAAAATTACATTGGTGAACTTAGGGATAACACCACGTTTTATGGATAACACTGCTATTTACTTACAGAAATTATGCAAATTAAAAAAAAAAAAACAAATACACAAGCTAGTCTGATGTTCACACAAGTTGTTTCCTGGTTTTACTGCCCAGCAGGGGGCACAGGGGAGAACATTAGAAAACTAATTTGATAGGGACAGTATGCTAAATAATGTATGCAACAGAATAGGTTTATTTTATTTAGCTTGAATAATTAGTTTCCCTCCACCCCTCTCAGTGTTCATGTGTTTCTTAGTGGAACACGACACTGCTGGCAGTGACTGATACAGAAACTGGCAGTGACTGATACAGAAAGAGCTGTTATCTTTTATCCTTTCACAGTCAGTACTGCTGGATGAGCTGCTCAATTCAAACAAGTTATGGATATTGAAATATGCACTTTAGCTTTAGTGCTCATTTATATATAATCAATTAGTAAGAAACAACTACATTGAAGCACTGTTACCATTTTTAGCAAACATCTAAGTAATTTAGCAAATGCCTTAGGAAATGCGTGCCTAATAGAGAATTTGCAGTAGTAATTTTAACTACTGACATCTGACAATTAAAATCACACACACACACACACACACACACACACACACACACACACACACACACACACACACACACACACACACACACACACACTCCTGTACAGGGTAGTGAGGTACAGCATTTGTTTTGTTTATTAAGTCATTTGAACTTGAAGGGACACTTGGCTCATTCTCACAGTAAATGATTTTAAATAGTGTATTTTTTTTTTATTTTTTTTTTAGCTGATTCAAAATGAAAGAACCTTCAAATATTTTTTTCAGTTTGATAGAAATGAAAATGCCACGTTGGTCCCAGCTCTAGATAAAGCAAGCGTTCATCGGTTAGCAGTTCTTGTAGCAGGTAAGTTGGTAACAGAGCAGTGCCTGTGCAGTAGTTTTAGTACAGCAGTGGGAGGAGCCTGGCTCTCAGCACTCGCTGGAGATGGAATTACAGTATCACAGTGTGTGTGCTTTATTCACTTACCGCGGCTTGTGCTCGCAGACCCGGAGAGCTGACAGATAGAAGTGTAGAGCTTTGCAGTCGGCACAAAAAGGAATTTGACTGCCAAATCAAATGCAGTTTAGACTGGATAAATAGATATTGGATTTGGTTAAAGGTGTTTTATCCGCGTAACTATCTTTTGAACTCGGTGGGTGTAGGTCTGGATGTCAGTGTCTCACTTGAGGTAAGTGTTTTCATGTAAAATCAAGCAGGACTGCATGCTTGTTCTGGCGAGTGCTTAAGTTATAGTCACACATGCATGAATTTAAAGTTTATTTTCAAGACTCTTGTCAGTGACTTTCTGGTTGGCCCCCAGCTGTGCTGTCAAGCTGAACACTTCGCAAATGTTGTTATTGAAACTTCATTCTCTGCAACTAGGTTTGTTAATGCTTGTTTTTCAGGATATCTGCAGAGACCGTCTGAGTGTCAATATTTCTGGGATTATTTAAATTCAGTTTTTTTTATTTTTTAATGATCTTCTGAAAGGCTTTTATGCAATACTTTAGTGCAATAGATTTTTAAAGAGTGCAGATAAAATACCTTGATTTGACTGCACTTGCATGTCTTACAACGATTCTATTAAAAATGGTACTTGTGGATCGTGGGAGTTCCAAGCATTATATTGTAGTACTGTTGCCTTTTGCAGCACTTGTGTATCTAGCCAGTAAAACTAATGTACTTTAAAAGTACAGGTAAAGGGGCATTTGATAGCCTCTCGTTGAAGAAGTAAAGATCACACACACCTCCCAAAGGACCGCTAATTGCTCAGTATAGTAGAACTGGCAAATTGATTGCAACTGAATAGGCATGTGGCAAAAGTTTGCAAGTCAGTCAGAGTATTACATTAATATTACATTGAGTGCAGCGCGGTGTTCAGATAATTTTCTTACTGAATAGAAATTCGGAGGTTTGTATGTAATCCAGCGAGTTGCAAATAAGCAGTTTAAGAACCTTTAGAAGGGAATTCCATTGCAGAGATGAAAAGAATGGCCTGTCCTATAGAGTTGTTATTAATGTTGTAATTTGGTCACAGTTTCAAATGAAATCCTGCTCATGCTGGATGGATACAGACTCGTGTAAAGTGTCTCTTGTTTATCATATCACACCCATAGAGCTAAACCGGCACTTATATATGATTTAGAACATGATTTTAGTTTCAAAATGTATTTAAATGAAATAGAATTTAGAACAGACAAATGTTTTTTCCCCTATTTTTTCTACTTGTCGTTACAGGTCGTTACATTGTGTATTGTTGTTTACATTTATTTTCGTTCAATCAAACAGTTCACAGTAACATCCTAAAAACACATTACTTCATTATTTAATAATGACGTCAGCCAACAACGCTAATCAACAGCTTCCTAAGTCCTTGGTACTGAACTGTAACTAACAATCTTCTGTTACGTTTTTTTTAATAAAATTATGTCTGAAATATTTTATTTTAGTCACACTTTAAAATAACAGCTGCAAATTCCTGCGAATTACAATACATTAACAGCTAACCCTGTGGTTTTCTATTTGAATTCATTAGGAATTTGTTGTCATTAGCTTAAACAAGTCAGTTGTTGTCACAAAACATATATATATTATTTATATATATGTATATATATATATATATATATCTGTATATATATATAGATATATATACCTGATATATATATATGTGTGTGTGTGTGTGTGTGTGTGTGTGTGTGTGTGTAGATAGATAGATAGATAGATAGATAGATAGATAGATAGATAGATAGATATATAGATAGTTAGTGTACTGGAAAAAGCATTACAAAATAACAACAAAAAATGAGTTATTGAGATGTTAAGCCTATGACATCCAATGAAACTGTATTGAAACTCAGCATGCTAACATCATTGGCTATACTTTCTTAAGATGCACCATAGAGTGTCACTGAATCACACAGATCCATACAATCCTCAAGCCACTTGGCCTGGTAAAGCATAGCACTTGATCCGCTTGCTCAGTGAGCATGGCGCACTCAGACCTCTAGGTGAAATATTTAAGTCTCTAGCGGTGGTGCTGATAGTCTACCTTTGTATCTTTCTCAGATTACCTGATAGCTCCCCATTACATCTTGACAGACATAATTATTAGTATACTGACATTGTTTATCTTATGCTGGACTAAACTATTTTCTATGTGCACCATTAACTTAACTGCCGAACCCATCTTCCAGTTTTACATTACCAGGGCATTCCTTTCATCAAAAGATTGTCCATATTTAGCAAGGTCTGCAAACTCACATGAATTCATTTAACTTGATCCCTGTTTAACCTTATTTTAATCAATTTAAAGTATTAGAGACTGGCCTCCCAGTACAGTGCAGATGAGCTAGGCACTGTGTGCAGCTCAACTTTGTAATGGAGAAGGGTTACCTCATCCTTAGACAATCCAATGGCCCTGTGAGGAAAGCCTGGTTTTACCCTTGCAGCCAGGATCCACAGCTGCTGTAGTGGATAGTACTATATCCATTTGTTGCTTGGACTGCATCTTTTATTGAAGTGGAACTTCTGAAGGGGAAGCGAATATATATATAGTCAACTTTGGTTAACTTGACACCCCATGGGGATGCATTTTGGTGTTGACTTATCCAAGGTTTTGCGTTAACCACGGGTGCACATGAGCCATGGCATTAACATGCATATAAGTAACAGAACTCACACGGTTACAGTATTTACAAGTTTATTTTTGGTGAAATGTCATTATGAAAACAGTTGAAAGAACAGCAGTGAATGAATCAATTACAGTATACAGTACTGTACAAGCCCAGTACAACTTGTATAGTTCGATTGAAATAAGAATTAATAAAATAACTTCATCGTTATTTTTATAAAAACAATCCAATCACAAACTGCACAAACTGTTTACTATACTTTTAGGTATTTGCTTGTACTGTATAACAAATGTACATTATGCTGAATTAACTCGGTGAACAAAAGCAATAGTAAACAACTTGCAGTTTCACAGAAATCAAACATGGTCGATTGTTTCACATTCATAAACACACGCTTTGAAAGTTCTGCTGACAAGCTTGTTATCCCGAATAACCTGAGCTTTAAAGCCAACTGAATGAGAACTAACTTTTTGCTTCTCACTCGTTATGAACTGACACTGTAACCAGCTGCACTTGGTTATTGTGAATGAATGAGTGAACGATCTGTTTCCAGTCAGAGGTAAAACGACAGTGTCAAGTTATCCACTAGTCTTTTTAAAAGTTTTTATCCCTTCGGTGGCGATAATAAGTGTCGAGTAACGTGTGGCGTCAAATAAAAAAATTAAGAGGCAGGATGCATATATGTTATACAGAGAAAATTCGGGACCACTGTGTGTGTGTGTGTGTGTGTGTGTGTGTGTGTAATGTGTGTATATGTATATATATATATATATATACACACACACACACACACACACACACACACACACACTGAGTGTACAAAACATTAGGAACACCTTCCTAATGTTGAGTTGCACCCCCTTTTGCCCTCAGAACAGCCTCAGTTCGTTGGGGCGTGGACTCTACAAGGTGTCGAAACCATTCCACAGGGATGCTGACCCATGTTGACTCCAATGCTTCCCACAGTTGTGTCAAGTTGGCTGGTAGTGGATTTCTACTCTGAATAGCTCGTTCCATCTCATCCCACAGATGCTCAATTGGATTGAGCCATTCCTGGACAATCGCAGCCTTGTGGCATGAGGCATTATCCTGCTGAAAGATTCCATTAGCAGATGGATACACTGCTGCCATGAAGGGAGGCACCTGATTGGCAGTGATGTTCAGATATCCTGTGGCATTCAAACGTTGCTCCACTTTTATCAAGGGGCCCAATGTGTGCCATGAAAACATACCCCACACCATGAGACCACCACCACCAGCCTGCAATGTTGACTCGTGGCATGATGGATGCATGTACTCATGTGATTTTCTTCAAACCCTAGTCCTCCCATCAGCGTGAAACAACAGGAACCAGGATTGATCAGACCTGGCAATGTTTTTCCAATCCTCCAGTGTCCAGTGTTTTCATTCCTTAGCCCACTGCAACCGTAGTTTCTTGTGTTTTGCTGAAAGAAGTGGAACCCTGTTAGGTCATCGGCTGCCATACCCCATTAGTGTCAAGGTACGACGAGTTGTGCATTCTTTTATGGGTCTTTCAGCACCAGTGTTGTACTGGACTGTCAGCTGACTAACTGCACCCCGTCTGTTGCTCACCTGGCACCTACTACCATACCCCGTTCAAAGACACTTAAATCTTTTGTCTTGTCCATTTACCCTCTGAATGGCACACGTACACAATCCATGTCTCAATTGTGTCAAGGCTTAAAAATCCTTCTTTAACCTGTCTCCCCTTCATCTACACTGATTGAAGTGGATTTAATAGGTTACATCAATAAGGGATCATAGCTTTCACCTGGATTCACCTCGTCAGTCTGTTTCATGGAACGAGCAGGTGTTCCTAATGTTTTGTACACTCAGTGTGTGTGTATATATATATATATACACACACACACACACACACACACACACACACACACACACACACACACACACACACACACAGAGGCAGCGCGTATAAGAAGCAAACAAATTGCCTAAACCCTCACAAGAAATTGTTCTGAACAACACAAAAATATTTGTGAGAGAAGAAGATTGATTTTTTTTTTCCTGCAAGCACACCAAGCAGGTCTAACAAACATATTTCTCCTTTTCCTACTGTGCACCCGCCAGATCGCTAGGGCAGCTGGGATATCAAAATTAACACTGTAGTACAGATTCAGGATTTAGTTGGCATTTCAGTGTCATTCAAGGAGACAATGCTTGGCTGGTTTAACATCCATTCTTTTGAGCCCCCCCATACCACTGCAGGAGGCAGCCAACGAAAACTCTGAATCTTTTTTGTTCATTCCCTTGCCTGGAACATCCTCTTCACAATTTCTACATTTATTGAAATTGGTGTTATCTATACACACAGCTTGATCCGAATCTGATTTTATAGAACTTGACAAAATATTTTCGTAGCATAGTGTCTGTTTTCACGCACCGCAGTTTTGTGAGAATTTGATAACTGTGACGCTACAGTCAGAACCTACGTCCTTCGACTTTTTGACACTGTTGTGGTGCCAGATTACGAACGTTTCTGAAGTTTTTTCTTTAGATTTTTCCAGTTCTTCACTCCATTTTCAGTGAAAGTGGGGTCTTTTGAACTTCTGAAAAAGTTTTTGCAAGGAAAGAAGAAAACCACACCTGTCTAATATATATATATATATATATATATATATATATATATATATATATATATATATATATATATATATATATAATGTGTGTGTATCTTACTGTACATCGTTGGGTTCAATAAATGTAGGAGGAAAAGTGTGGAATAGCCTCCCCAATATATACACACACACACATGTATATTTGTTAAGTCAGAGCTGTATAACAGATGGCTCTTGCACAATGTATTAGTCATTGAGCTAAATAATATGACTGTTTTGAGCTGAGCTGAAGAGTCTTATTTCAGGCTGTTAAGGCTTTGAAAAGACTGAAAGGACAATGGTAGTCTTTGATAGACAGCTACAACACAATTGATTTGGTTTTAACTATAGTACTAATTATCCTTATAACTGCTTTTTAAAAAGTGCCAAGTAGTGAAAACTATGATAACTGTGAGTAATTATTTAGCAGTTAATGCTGCTTTTTTAAAGCTGGTGTAAGGATAGTAGAGGCTAAATTCAGATTTAATTCTAGGGGTAGTGTTTAGTCTGGTTAAACCTTAGCTCTTTTTTTCTTTTAAAAATGTCTTTGCTACTATTAAGCCAGCTTTGTATGGTTCTTCATCAACTCTTATTTGTTCCCAGTATTGTAAAATAGAACCAGATCACTGTGTTTCCTACTATTTTTGTGTACATGTGGGATTTTTTATTTTTTTTTAATTCAACCTAAAAACAGTAAAAAAAGAAAACCAGAACCTCTAGTTAAGATATATTTAATACAAATAGACTAAGGTGCTATACAAAAATAAATGGAAAATATTTTAATGCAGCTGCATCCAACATTAAATAAGCCAGATTCAAACTATATTCAAACAGAATGTTTTTGCATGCTGAATGAGAAACAAATTCATGTTTATATTGCAGTGATCAACAGTCACCCGTGTGACTGGAAACCTTTGCTGTGTCAGATTTTCATTTTGAAACCTGATATTTATGTACTGTAGTATCCTGGGAACATTAAAGGGCAATAATAAAGCTGTTTTTTTTTCTCTCAAAAGTCTATGGTACCATTGAACACCAAAAATCAAATTATCTGGAAAGTTTTCCAGATGCTCTGTACTCCATCACAAGTTACTACTTAAGTGTTGAAGGTACAGAAGGCTAAGTAGACAACTGCAGCTACTCAAAAACCACATTTAAATAGTTGTCTGTCTGACCATGGTCAGATTAGCCTGTCTTATAGATCGAGGAAGGGGAATGTTTCTGCAACAAGTGCTAAAAATAAGAGTTTTTACCAGGGAATTAATTTTCTTTTAAAGCTGTACAAACATGATCATTTCAAGTGTTTCAAGCCAATTATCCTGTGAGTTCTCTGTTTTGTGATTAATAATGTTGCAGTTGTGCTTACTCTAAAGAGGAGTTGCCATATGAAAAGAACAATCTAAGATGCATAAAAAAAGATGTATAAGTCGCATGCCACATATGTGTTCAGGCACGGCACCCCCCCCCCCCCCCCCCCCCCCCCCCCCCCCCCCCCCCCCACCCCCCCACACCCCCCCCCCACCCCCCCACCAACCCACCAACCCCCCCCCGTGTTGTCAACAGTCCTTTTTTCAATTGAGTATGTAGGGATTGATACTGTAGTCTTCTAGTCCGTAAAATGCTAGTAGTCTGAGAATGTGTAGTATATGAGATCAGCATGAACATGTAAAAACTGTCAGCTCATCTCTTAAAATGACTTTGATTAAAAACAGTATTTCCAATCATACTGGTTCCTTTGTCCTTAAAAGCTTTAATGCATTTTCCAGCACAAGAGTAGGATTTACAGTAGAAGCTTCTCTATAAAACGTCCACCAGTTTGGTATACCATTCGACTGGTAAAGCACAGCAAAGGCATGGTCTTTATAATTACAGTTTAAGTATCCGTTAAGAATGTGCTGTCATTATGTGTATTCCGAGTTATTTATAATCACGATCTTTCTGGGATGGCTTTTGACAGATCCTATTTGATTAGGAAACAAATTGCAAAGGCATGCAACTCAATCAGATAGCTGTCAAGCTAGACTGGACCTGGATATGCAGTTCAACACATGCATATTTATAGCCTCTTCAAACCTCAGAGTCTACTGAATCTATTTTATATTGTACAGCACTGTCCAGAAGATACTAGATGATACCAATATGAAGACCTATAAAAAATGCATGCTTATAGCTTGGCCAGTACTGTTCTTAAACTAATTCATTAAAGCAAACAATAATACTAAATGTAGTATTCCACTGCACGTTGTTTTCTGCTAGTTCTTTGCTGGTCATGACAAATAGGGTTTTCTTTTTGTATAACCTACGTATTTAACATGTATAGTAAAACATGCACACACACAATTCAGAAAAGCAAATGAATGAGTAGATTCTTCTGTTTAATGTTCTGGAATTCAAGTGAACACTTTAAAACAGAAGTTGTGGTTGTGTTACAGCAAATTACATTAAAAATAAAAAGTTCCTATCAAAACCCTTTCAAAGGGAGTCCTATCAGTAAAAGGTTGTATGTTGTCCCATATATTTTGACTGCTGGTGGACGATGTGTTAGCTTTCATTGTTCTCCGTAGACCTGTGTTCTTCAGGCATGATGCAATCCTTGCTCCAGCTGTTCTGTTTTGCTGTCTGGTGGATGTGGCTCACCCAAGACTGTATTAATAATGTATTGAACACAAGGGTTCGCAGTGTGGTTATGTGAACATTTGAAAATACCAAAGCAAAAACATAATACATTCAATGACAATTGAAGACACTAAGAAAACCTTTTAGACAAAATGTGGAGTGTTTTATAGCTGTGCTTCATTTCTTCAGCTTAGGAGATACAGTACTAGCCATGCCAAGCTTATGTTGTCAGGATGCTCATATGAGGTAAGGGAATGGATTTATAAATGATAGATACAGGCTGCTGCCAGGGATAATGCTTTACTTTGTGTTATACCAGGAATAATGTTAATGACCCAGCTTTGAAATCTGGGGCATAATTCAGGCTAATAATAAATGCCATCAATCCCCCCCCACCCCCCCCAAAAAAAAAACCATAATATTGTCCAACTATTAAAACATCCTGCATGTGATGTAGTATGTTCATTTGTATTTTGAAGAGATTGAGTAAGACTCACTCTAAGGAATTAAAGTGACAGAGTAAATAGTTTTTGGGAAGATTAGAAGGTTATTAGAGTGTCTTCTCTGCCTAATGTGAGGCAGAATCTGGTCAACTAGAGGCACCAATTGTTTTTGGTGAGTTGACTGAGTACTCGTCTTCTGTGACCATAACAAGTATGAGCCAACTGCATCCACCCCTCTTTACAAAATTGTTATTATTTATTTCTTAGCAGGCACTCTTATCCAGGGTGATTTTACAGTTGTTGCAAAATATCACAGTATAAAGTATCACATTGTGAAGTATCACATTTCAGAATATCACATTACAGAGGATCTTATATCAGATAAGAGCAGTTGTAAAATACAATAAAATCAGTAGCAAAAGATCAAATTCAAATTCAAAGAGCGCAAAATAGAGAATACAGTAAATAATTACATGTAAGAGTGGGATTTGACTAAGAGCAGTTAACTTATATTAACAATATTTCCTTATGCGAGTAAAGTCCAGTATGAGCACGTAGTAAGTACGATGAATGGATGAGAATGATTTCAAGTAACAGCAGTTACATAAAACATGAATATGGATACCTATAAGAGTGAAGTCAAATACAAGATACAGGAAGTAGTTATAATTAAGAGCAGTAGTTGAATACGGCAAGGTATTGAGCAGTTCAGTGGAAGTACAATCTGATGCAAGTTTTGGTACGATTGGATACCGTATAGTCCAGTATAGCTGAGAGTTGTGAGGTGTACAGCTCTCTGAACAGGTGTGTCTTGAGGAGGTGTCAGAAAATGGTCAGAGACTGAGCAGTCCTGATATCTGTGGGTAGGTCATTCCACCACTGAGGAGCAAGGGTGGAGATGAAGCGGGCTCTGATAGTGGAGGAGTGGAGGGAACGAGAGGAATAAATTGTGTTTTGGAAGATAGAAAGTTATTAGTGAGATTAATGTATTTAATGCCATGCCAGTGCAATTCAGCTGTCATATAAATCAGTTAGAGTTGTTCAGAAATATAGACTTTTTTTCTGTATAAATTTGATTTGGTTGTCATATGGAAGTGTTTTTCTGGTGAGGGCTGGACAAGAATACTGTTTTGCTTCATGACCTTTCTTTTTTTTATCTTGTTTCTATTTTAAACTGTGTGGACAGTGCTTTACAATCCATGATGTCTGAGGTAAAGTGACTCTTCAAAATCTTGCTTATAAAAATCATGAAAATGTCAGTGGTCTCAGTAAGTAAGACAGCAGCATAAATAATGTATCTTTATGATATTTGTGCTTGATAGTCTTAGATTTCAACTTAAATATAATATGGTATGGTATTTTTTTTACTTATTTGTGTGTATATTAGTATTAATAATATTGTTTGATTCATTATTGATATACAGTACACCCTTGTTATAATAATATATTGTGTGCTGGTAGCAGCTGTAGAAACCAAACAGTCAGTAGATGTAAAAGAGCATTGTGTTGAGACTTTAACATTTTTTAATCATCATCTTGTTTTGTTTTTCCTTTTTCCTGAACTAAGAAATACTGAAAGAAACTAAAATTCAATGACAAACAAGTCTTTTAATATCTTAAAAATTCCGGAACTGCAATTAGGGTGAATACATTAGTGTTACTAATTGTGGCTTCTTGACACGCTCCATGTGATGATGGTACGGTTACTATATTATACATGTCTACACAGTTCAGCAGCATTGTCTGGAAAGTGAAATGTTCCATGTGGAGGGCTAACTTTTAACAAATGGTACATAATTTGGTTTCCTGGTATTTCTATGCTGTCTTCTCAGTATCCCTATCTGTGATAATCTAATAATGCGCACCCTATGGTTTGAGTGGGAAATATATCTATATGTGGTATCTATGATGAAATCCTGTTTTAAAATATTTTGATTTTCAATACGTTTGACATATTTAACTATTTTATTCTTAGTATTTAATTAATTGAAATATGATGTTTTGTGGTTAGCATTATACCACATAGTCCTGCTGCATGCATGCACAGTGATGCCAAAGCCATTTAGCTATACCCACCCCTTATAGAACTTTTTTAATATAAAATAAAAGTGTCATACGAATATGTTTTATGAACATCTTGCCTGTAGTTGTTCTATATATGCGTGTATCAGTAAGTATCTTTCTGATGAAAATACTGCCCCTTCAAAGTCAGAAACCCCACAGTTGAACCTGCTGCTACATGTTCCAAAATAGGCCGCAAAATGGGCTTAAATTAAGCCACTGCTGGTACATTGAAGTTGGCAACGCTTTTTGACACCTTGAGGTCTAAATTAGTATGTTGCAATTGAGCTCATAGCCCGCTTTTTTAAAACTTTTTTTTGAGGTTTAAACCTCAAAATTAAACTGGTTTAAGTGGTATGATGCAATTGATCCAGACAGTTCTGTAATATTGCTCCATTCAGATATCTGTCACTATCCAGATATACGACAGTATTAAGCAGCTATGACAAGTGAAAGATTATTAAGCAGCTCTGATAAGTGAAAGATTATTTGTTTAATAAAGTTTTTTTTTTCTCTCTCTCATTGGGGTAGATGTAAGTATATGAGCAGTAAAATTCAAATTGCAATTATTTTACGCTGTGCCCTATGTAAGCTTAACAGCAATGCAAATTACTGAACATACACAAGTAGTGATCAGCAGTTATGATAACTAGGGTCTCAACAAGCACATCGGCCTATTTAGTGGAGACGAAGTTAGGAATACAAAGAGCATTAGGTGCTGTGTGACATTTGTGGAGCACAAAAATACAAACCAAAAAAAAAAAATGTTAAAGTAAGGGCAGCAAAGTCCTCTTCGTGCACGGAAAAGAAAAGTTTTCTGCAAAAGAGCTGAGAATTGTTACGGCTGAGGTCACTCAGTATGAAACAGAGTTGTTTGGAAAAGCCTCAGCCAACATCAGTTATGCTAGTATCCTTAGGAAATGATACATATTGGCCTGCCCTTTTCAGCATGACATCCAGAAATTTGCTTAGCACTCTGGAAAAGGTGGATTGAGCTATCCCTCCAGGCATTCCAACTGTGGTCTGAAAGGAACCAGAGGCCAGGTAATGCAGAGAACACAGCACTTTCACATGTGCAGGGACAGCGGTCCCTAGATTTAAACTGGGGTCTAGCTCATCCCTCAGTTCAGCTCTTTGGTCTAGGATGACCTGTGGAGCGAGACCATAACGCTTTAGCACAGTATTCTCCAGCATCCCAAACAAAGTGACCCTGGGATTGAATATGTGGGGTCTTGCCCTTTCACTTTATTAAAAGCATCACAGATTTTCTATTGGGACCTCAAAATCCTACCCATTAAAATGTAAGGTATAGTGTGAGCTTAATTATCCCAACCTACTACGTAGTTGCAGTGGTTCTCAATACCAGAAAACCACTGAAGAATTATAATTGTATTTTAAATTAAAGTTTAATCAAGTCTTGTTAATCTGTATATGAATTAGCAGATACATTTGAACTATGGAGAATATATTAGTGTGGTTGGGTAGGTGTCAGCCTTATGCTAAGTGATAAAAGAGCCGATCAAAGCATTCAATGGAGTTCATTAATTTGGTTTGCGGTCTCAGAGTTGGAAATGAACTGAGCTCCAGCAGTGTGTTAAGATGTTGCAGACGAGCACTATGTTTTATGTCCCATTAGCGTCCAAACTACAGTAAAAGTTGTAAATGTCAATAATGAAAAGCTGGGCTTCTGAAGGACTGGTACGTGTTTAAGATTAACATTTATTTTGCTGACCTGGCGGATTTGCCTCTTGTCTCGTCACACTGGGGGATAGAGTATTGTCCTTGTCTTTGGCGACTTTAACCTTGGAGCTGCCTGGGAAAAATATCATCATTTCATATCCAAGTTTCAAGAAGATTCAGCTCCAGTAATGCAAATTAGTCTGTTTTCACCCTTCCTGGTAAAATTTGCTCGAGAAAGAGGATCTCCCTTGTAATTACAGCGGCTTATAGTATACTAAAAGTTACTGATATTTTGCATTGTTTTCTTTGTCTCCCATAATGAACTATTGGACTTACAACACTAAATTATATACCAAAGTGACAAAGTGGTGAGTAGATACTGGTGAGTGCAGTGCAGGTACAAATCACACAGACAAATACGAACAGGTGCAAGGGTGTTTACTGAAATGGTTTACAATGTCCAGAGCCTTATGGCGAATACCTGTAAATAATAAATGATGGAAGCAATACAGCAGCATGTATCACTTCAGTTTGTATAATCCCACGGGTTTGACCCACAACCAAAAGTCCAGTTTTATCACCCACACAAAACACAAAGACACAGACACAGTTCCTACGGTGCATGAATTAAGTGCTTGAGGTGAAAAGACAGTTCCTAGTGGAAAGTGAAATGTTGGTGTCAGGGTTTGATGCTGGCCTGAAGCTGCAGCTCAGGATTGTGCTAGCAATCGTGAAAACAAACAAACAGCATTTGTAAGACAGACTAACAGAACACTCACGGTTTCTTTTAAATGCAAGGACTCCTTTTAGGTTGTTTTTCTAACCATTTACAAAGGAACAGATTACTTTGCTACGCCCCTATTTTATACTCTTGCTCATGACCACTTGGTTAATGAGCGCGTCCACTCCTCCAATCCGCGGATGCCACGCTGTTTCCCATTTGGGTCATTGAGTTCGGGTACCGTAGCTCAGTCCCTTCTCTAGTCGGCCGACTTCCACCTAACCACGGGAATAAAGTGTCATGCCTTTTATGCCAGGGTATTCTGCTCCCTTTATCTAGTACCCTCTCAGGTTGGGAGCGAGATCAAGCATCATTCAATCTCTATCACAGCCACTTATGTACTTGACAGTGTTACAGATTACATTTTTCAGTAACTTGTAACTGTACTGGTTCCTTTTTTAGACAGGTATCTAAATGTGGTAAAACATTTGTAGTTACTTTTAGTTACTTTTTTAAAAAAGGACTACGTCTAACATGGAAATCAGGAAGAACTTAACAGTTCAATTCAAACCTTAAATGTCACATGAATGCACTTTTCACATCGTCAAAACAAACAAAAAAAAACATCTCTGTAAAATGTAAACTGTGCCTGAGAAGTAACTATTGTAACTGTAACTGTAACTAGTTAACTATGTTCTAAATAATAAGTTACAATTTTGTTCCAGTAGTTTGTAACTAACGGTTTACTTTTCAAAGGTAACTTTCTCAATACTATTTCATGACAATATGTTGGTCAGTTTGTTGCTTTGCTGAAAAATGCATTGGTCTTTGTCATAAGAACATAAGAACATAAGAAAGTTTACAAACGAGAGGAGGCCATTCGGCTAATCTTGCTTGTTTGGTTGTTAGAAGCTTATTGATCCCAGAATCTCATCAAGCAGCTTCTTGAAGGATCCCAGGGTGTCAGCTTCAACAACATTACTGGGGAGTTGGTTCCAGACCCTCACAATTCTCTGTGTAAAAAAGTGCCTCCGATTTTCTGTTCTGAGTGCCCCGTTCTAATCTCCATTTGTGACTCCTGGTCCTTGTTTCTTTTTTCAGGTCGAAAAAGTCCCTTGGGTCGACATTGTCGGTACCTTTTAGAATTTTGAATGCTTGAATCAGGTCACCACATAGTCTTTGTTGTTCAAGACTAAATAGATTCAATTATTTTAGCCTGTCTGCATATGACGTGCCTTTTAAACCCGGAATAATTCTGGTTGCTCTTCTTTGCACTCTTTCTAGAGCTGCAATATCGTTTTTGTAGTGAGGTGACCAGAACTGAACACAATATTCAAGACGACGTATTACTAATGTATTGTACAGTTTTAACATTACTTCCCTTGATTTAAATTTTTCACAATATATCCAAGCATCTTGTTGGCCTTTTTTATAGCTTCCCCACGTTGTCTAGATGAAGACATTTCTGAGTCAACATAAACTCCTAGGTCTTTTTCATAGATTCGTTCTTCAATTTCAGTATCTCCCATATGATATTTATAATGCACATTTTTATTGCCTGTGTGCAGTACCTTACACTTTTTTCTATTAAATGTAATTTGCCATGTGTCTGCCCAGGTCTATATCTTGTCTAGATCATTTTGAATGACCTTTGCTGCTGTAACAGTGTTTGCCTCTCCTTCTATTTTTGTGTCATCTGCAAATTTAACAAGTTTGCTTACCATACCAGAATTTAAGTCATTAATGTAGATTAGGAATAGCAGAGGACCTAATACTGATCCCTGTGGTACTACACTGGTTACCTCGCTCCATATTGAGGTTTCTCCTCTAATCTGTACTTTCTGTTTTCTATATGTTAACCACTCCTTAATCCATGTACATGCATTTCCTTGAAACCCTACTCCGTTCAGTTTGAGAATTAATCTTTTATCTGGGACTTTGTCAAAAGCTTTCTGGAAATCTAAATAAACCATGTCATATGCTTTGCAATTATCCATTATCGATGTTGTACCGTCAAAGAATTTAAGCAGCTTAGTTAAAGACGATCACCCTTTCCTAAAACCATGCTGACTATCTCCCAGGATACTGTTACCATATAGGTAATTTTCCATTTTGGTTCTTATTATAGTTTTCATAGGTTTATGTATACAGTAATAGAAATCAGGCTTATTGGTCTGTAGTTACCTGGTTCGGTTTTTTCTCCCTTTTTGTGGATCAATATTACGTTTGCAATTCTCCAGTCTGTCGGTACAACCCCTGTGTCAAGAGACGGTTGCATGATCTTGGTTAGCAGCTTGTAAATAACTTCTTTCATTTCTTTGAGTACTATTGTGAGGATCTCATCTGGCCCAGGAGATTTGTTTATTTTACGAGCTCCTAGTCCCTTTAACACTTCTGCCTCTGTTATGCTATTTAAGACTGGATAGGAAAAGGTCGACTTGTGGGGCATGTTGTCCTTATCCTCCTTTGTAAAAACTTGTGAAAAGTAATCATTTAATATGTTTGCTATTTTTATTTCTTCGTCTGTGATTTTGCCATTTGTATCTGTTAGACATTTAACCTCCTCTTTGAATGTTCTCTTGCTGTTGTAATATTGGAAAAACATTTTGGAATTGGTTTTAGCCCCCTTAGCAATGTTCATTTCTAGCTCTCTCTTGGCTTTTCTAACTTCCTTTTTGACTTGCTTTTTTCACCGAATATTTTTTTAAATTGATCTATTAAACCAATTTGGCAATTTTGTTTTAGATTTAGATTTGTCTACTTTTGGGATGTAATTATTTTGTACCTCTAGTTCGACATTTTTAAAAAAACAGCCATCCTCTTTATGTGGATGTTTTCTGTATTTTACTTCAATCTACTTCTGTTAGCCTTTGTTTCATACCTTCATAGTTTGCCTTTCTAAAAACCTTAGCTTTAGTCATTACTATTTGGGTTTTAAAAATCACTTTAAATGAGACCATGTTGTGGTCTGAGTTTTCCAGTGGTTCTCTGACCTCTGTTTTAGTTATTCTGTCTTCGTTATTTGAAAAGACTAAATTAAGCCATGCCTCCCCTCTAGTCGGTGCATGGACAAATTGCAGTGTCATTTCCACCATTTCAATTTCGTCCGTCATGCTCCCCACCAGGTTTTCCCATTTTATATGGGTGAAGTTGAAGTCCCCCATTAGTATGGCTTCTCCTTTGTTACATGCATTTTTAATGTCATTGTAGAACAGATTAGTTTGCTTGGAGTCTGAATTTGGCGATCTATAGCATGCTTCTATTATTATGCCCTTTGAATTTTTGTCCATTATTCTGACATATATTGATTGGCATTGTTTTCTTTGTCCAGATTTAACACCTGGGCTTCAAGACTGTTTCTTATGTATAGCGCTACCCCTCCACCTCTTCTGTCCTGCCTGTCTTTCCTATACAGTGTATACCCACAAATATTATATTCGTCCCCATCACTCTCAGACAACCAAGTTTCTGTAACACCTATCACATCATATTTACTTGTTAGTGCAGTAGCTTCAAGTTCTAACATTTTGTTTCTGATACTTCTAGAATTTAGATAAATACATTTAATGGCTGTCTTACCTAAGTTGTTTCCCTTGTTTTGATTTGGGCTCCCTTCTGTTTTTTTTGTTGATTTCTCCCCCCTTTCTAGTTTAAATGCTTCTGAACCTGCTCGAGGATTTTTTCTCCGAGGCGATTGGTTCCCTTTTTATTTAAGTGTAGTCCATCACACCTATATAGACCTTGTTGTAGAATGTGGTCCAATGTTCAAGCCTGTGTGCACTGCGTTTTCAGTCATGCGTTTAGATTAGTTATTTCCAACTGTCCATATCTCCTTTGCAAGGTGCCGGCAGTATCTCAGAAAATACCACAGTTTTTGTCTTGTCTTTTAATTTCCTTCTTAGCTCCCTGAATTTGTTTTGCAGGGATTTTGGTCTGTCTCTTCCAACGTTGTTTGTCGCCAGCCTGAACGTTGCCATGATAAATACCTGTGATATTGAAACAAATAGCAGGTTTAATTTCACTATGATTTCATTACTGAAACAGCAACACTGGACATGCATATACTGAATACTGATCCTAAATTGTTTGTAATGTGTAATTTCTGTATATGACGCTTGACATTAAACGTTTCAATTGGAGATAGATTCACCAGATACATGTTATTTTAGTGCTACTTTCAAGTATTTTACACATATAGGTTGACACCTATATTAAAAGCACAGATTTGGAGTAATACCCCAAATAATATCTTGTTGTTTAATTGTGTGCCTTAAAGGGGTGAGGTTATGTGTATTTGACCTGAATTCACAGTTAATGATATTTTGTATTTTACTGCATTTTGGTTCCCCCAGGTGTTTTCAGTTTGTAAAAAAAAAAAAAGCTATACAGCCCTTGGTTCAATTCTGTCTTTTTCCCAGAAGCTTACTTGAAAATGTTGCAGTAGTCTGGTCAATCGTTCACCTATTAATACATACATTATTCATTAGTAAATTAGAATTCCTCTATAATCTGTATCCCATTGTTCTGCCAGCAAAGAACACCTCTCCCTTATGCTTATACAATAGCCTCACTTCCCCTTTATGTTTTTAATTTAGATGAGTAGCTTTTCAGTGTGTTTTACTATAACAGCTTTTCACATTTGATTGAATCTTAGTGATGCATTTCCAGGTCAGACCCTTGGGCAATTCAGCCAAGGCCTTAACATGTTAGTGACCTGGATAAAAATACAACATTTGCAAATCAAGTTTAAACAGACACTATATATAGCACAAGTCTATTAGGCTGATTAATAACATGCTGTTGTATTCAACTAATTAGATACCCAGGTCTGTTAGGCCAGGCTGTAACACTTATTGAACTGAAGACTGACTGTCGCACAGAATATGTACAGCCTTGTGAAAATATTCTACAACACTCCAGCTATGGTATTACTGAGGGAGCTGCTATGTCTGCTGAGAATTCACATGCCGGCAGCCCTTCTGCTTTATTCTCCTCCCTAGCCTTTCTTTTCATGGTCAAGCCTCGATCAGATGTTATTTCTTAAAAGACTAAAGTCAAGACCATAGAACATATTTGTCTTATTTTAAGGTAAATACACCAGTACACCAAGATAACTGTATTTTTTCCCATTGTTTTAACATTTTGTTCTGTAACATCTTATTAGTCTGACAAAATAACTTCTAAAGATCATTTTAACGATAATAACAAATAGAAGCATTTTTGCATTAAGCTGTATAGCCTTTATAGCCTTGTTGGAACACCCCACTCACCACTAACCTCCAAGTTCAACAGTAACTACAGCTCTACAGTTCGACAACAAGACTTTCAATACATAGACAAAGGGTTTTAATTTGTTTTAATCCTATTCCATTCATAGTCTTCTTTGAAAGCATGGGACAGCTTCCTAAGAAAAAATGCAGCTATGTTTATATTGTACATGTTGTGGCAATGGGTTATATACATCACTTGGAAAAATGTACCTGGTATCCAAAACTGAGAATTCTGCAACACAGTGTCTGGGGTACAGTGAATAGGGTAAGAAATGAAATATATGCAGAAATGTTTTATAAAATCAGGACAACTACCCATTATTAATACTAGCATAATGTGCATCTGAAAAGCTCAACTAAAGAAGACAAATGTCTTGTCAGCGGTGAAGGCATTAACCAAAGCCTAGTTCCTTATAGTTCTGCCTGAGAATTTAAAGTGTTTAAAGTTATGGAGAGACATTTTGGAGTAGCCTATCAGAAGTAAAAGATACTTCAAAGATGGGTGAACCTTGTATTTAAACAGCGGACAAAATATGTACAAGTAGAATCAGATATTTCAATCAGATATAGGGAATTTTAAGTTGATATAAAAATATAGGCATGACGTTATACTGTACAAAGCACAATCAGTACTATTGTTCAGTTGCTGAAGCAAGATACTGCAGTTAACAGCCAAACCATTCATTTGTTCACTGATTTTTAGGCATCCTACTCAGATGGTCTTACAGTTCATTTTCAAATGCAAGACATCCCATGGCTTTTCTTCCACATAGTCAGGTTTAATCACCTTCATTAGTGCCTTGTAATACCTACTTGGCACCCATGGGTATTGTTCTAATTAATGAGGACACTCACATTTGACAGGCAGTTCTTTTTTAGTCATTTCCTAGATGTAAAGCAGATAAATGTCTTGACCATGAAATTTACAGGAAATATTTTTCAATTCAGCACAATTTGGCAAATGCTATTTTGGGATTTATCAGTGCTGGACATTTGTATTTTTACTAAGCTATACATAAAATGACAGCAGTCAATCAGTGTGACAAAATGTGGAATTGACAAACATTTCTGTTCAGTCACCATGGCAACACAAATTCAACAGACAGTAAAAAAATGACTGTACATCTCAGTCACTTCTATTCAGAGGTCAGTTTGTCTTTCATAGTTTTTGGATTACTGGCTTACAGTCAAGATCTTGCCTTGTTGCAGCACCAGCAGTAGCTTCTCCCCAACAGAATTACTAGGTGTTAAAAATAAATATGTATACTGTATCAATATTATTTTCAGGTACTTATTTTATTTTTCTTAATCAAGAAAGGAAACCTGATTAATAGATGAAACTGCATATAATATACATGTCATCCAGGGTATCCTCGGCTCACCGCACACCAGCGAATCCTGTAGTCTGGCCGGGCACCTGTGGGCTTGCCTGTTAGCTGGCCGGGAGCTTCGCTGTCCTCCTGCGCTGTAGCTCCTGGGCGGCTGCATGGTGAATCCGCAGTGTGTAAAGAAGCGGTCGGCTGACGGCACACGCTTCGGAGGACAGCGTGTGTTCATCTTCGCCGCTCCCGAGTCAGCACAGGGGTGGTAGCGGTGAGCTGAGCCTAAATAATAATTGGCCATTTCAAATTGGGAGAAAATAAAAATAATTGGCAACGACTAAATTTAAAAGAAAAAAAAAAGTTCTGTGTCCCAGTTTAGAAACAGTTTGTACTGCTGCTGTATTCTATGGCGTATGATTTTTTGCATTTTCCACCTTCCTCCCCTCCTTCTCCTAAATGCAGCGCCACCTCTGCAACAGTCTCCCTCTAGGGGCAAATGACGTTCACTTCCCAACCTTAGGCCTAGCTGAGCTGGCCTCGACCTCTGAGAGGACGGTTCTCCGAGAGCCAGAGGGGCCCCCCGGCCAAATTTATCTTAACAATGTTTCTATCATTCTAGGTTCTCCCTGCGGGGCAACATCCATGCTCCCCTACCTTGGAAGCTGATCGGCTCGGGCGGTGTCTTCCTGAGACAGGGGGCAACCCTGTATCCTTTACTAACAACTTACTTAATCTATGCCGGTGTTCCTCTCTGACCCCTTTGCATGTTTAATTGTCTTTTTGGAATTCCTGTCGCCCTGCGTGGCTCCGTCTGAGAGGTCAGCCACGCGGAACTCCCAAAACGTTGGTATTCCTTGTTAGTCGGGGCGACTTCTGTTCTTCTCAGGTATCCTCTATACTCCTCTTCATTTTTCCCCTTGGTGGAAAATAAAGCTTGCTTCCCAGCGTTGGAGGCCGATCGGCTCGGTTTCACCTCCGTGAGGGTGGCTCTCCACGAGCCAAGGGCAAATCTCTCTAAAGTCTCAAGCACATAGTTCCTATTTCCAAGTCCCAGCCCTTGCTCTTGTTCCATGAATAATCTTTATAATGAGATAAAGATTGAGAATTGTGGCTCTTTACTACTGGTTTAACCCTTAAAAGAACCGTAATATGCATTGTGTCCAAAAAAAAAAAAAAAAAAAAAAAAAAAACTTTACAAATTCATCTTTCATACTAGAATTTATCTTTATTTTTTTTGTGAATGGTGCATAGTCTCTAGAGGTACCAAAAACAATCTTGTTAGCTCAATCAGCAATGGATATACTTTGCAGTAGTAGTTAAGTATAAATAGTGCTTTAAAAACTGTATTGTAATGAAGTACTAGTGCTGTTATATTAATAATGGCTGAAGTACAAACCAGGTTTCACTGTGATCTACCTGTAGAATTATAATAAGGCTGTCAAAGAAGTGTGTACATTACCTTGGTGTGAAAGGGAAGGGGTGATTGCCAAGCAGTGTCAATGTCGAAATACAGAGAAGTCGTTAAAACAAGATTTAACACAGGCTGCTCTTATTCTATCAAAATAAAATGCTGTGTTTGTCAATTCATTAAAATGTAGTTTAGTGTGTTCACCACTAACACAACTAATCCTTTGACTAAAATAAGCCCAAAACGATGCTGTCAGATGACAAATTGTGTTCAGTCAACTGGGGCGTACACACAGTGCCGTTGTAAAGCTTTGACTTCCTGACTTCCTTTTTAGATGGAGTACAGTACTGCTGTTCTTTCTACCCTCTTCAGCAATGCTAGACATCGCACAATGTAATTATTTTTGCCAGGACTTCTGAGAACATGTACAGAACATCTGAACTTTTTTGTCCTTTCTTTTATGATGAAAAAAAAACTTGACATAGTAGTAGTACACATCATTGACAGAGGCTGCACTGTAAATATTCCTCAAAAAATCTGGTTTTGAATGGGTGATGTGAAATAGACCTGACACCAGGAGAGCGTGATTCCCAATCCAATTTCAGCACAACCCAGCTATAAATAAAGGATATAGGAAATCCACAGTAGAAATGTGACAAACCATCTTGCACCAGGGGTTGACAATCTGGAACAGAAATCTCTTTATTAAATAGTGTTCACTTATTAGCTACAAAATGCATTGAATGAAAGCATTCCTGTTTGATAAACATGTTATCCCTTTGTAAGCCACAGCTGTTTTACTAAGTGTCACTTTGAGATTTATTATTATCATTATAATACATTGTAAAATATATGTTTCCTATAAAGTTTGGTGTTTACAGTCATATTGTAAATGGTGATGGTGTGAGACCTGTGTATAATAAGATTGCCTGCGCATACTGTAAAAAGGTTGATGATAAACCTGCCAACCTCAATTTTTAAAAACAAACTATTACCACCAGTATATGAACACAACAAAATAGTCAATTCCAAAACAAGCAACAGCCTGCAGAGCTAAAATGTTATTCGCAGAAGACAGACAGATATATAAGAAAATAAAAAATACTGAAGTTATTTGGTGTGTTTTACATTTTTTTTACATTTTGGTTTCCAATTTTACGTCAACAATTTTTCTTCAAATGTTAAAACTAAAATTCTTCTTAAAATAATCAGTTCCACAATTTCTGTCTGTTATGTCACCAAATAATATACACCAACACTGTAAATATAAGGCTGCAATTCTGTATTATTAGGCTTCCAAGCCAAAGGCTGGGAAGCCTATTGTTACTGTTAAAGTTTTTTTAATTTAATTTTTTAATTTGTTTTATTATTATTATTTTTCTTCCCAAAACTTTAAACTAATGCTGCTGCTTTGAAGCTGTGTGACTGATCAGGTTCTGACTTGGCAGGTAACAAGCTGGATACATTGACTGTCTGATGCTGAAAAAATTTTGCTGCTGCGTCCTTGCAATTGGCGCCGTGATGCATTTTTCAATAAAACCTTTTGAAATCTTTTTGTGAAGCGGTGAAGCAATTGATCTGAAACTTGACATATATCATCAGCATCCAAACCCGCATCAAGTTTGCGAAGCAGAAGTTGCTGTGGTAAATTTTAAAGCGCTCTGAACAACAAACTGCTGCTATTTGAAAACCGTTTGACGAACAAACTCCAAACTTGGTAGTTCTTATCCTAGTAACAATGGGATACAAATATGTGAAAATGGTGATGTTTTATAAAACAAGATGCAAACCAGAAGTTGCTGTGATACAATTCAATAATAAAATGGCTGCCACAAATTTCACCGAAACACACCCTAAAGAGCAAACTGCTTTTATTTCAAAACTGTCTGACCAACAGACTCCAAACTTGGTATACATCGTTCTGGTGACAGCGGAATACAAATATGTCAAAATAGTTATGTTACGTAAAACAATATGGCTGCCACTCCTACATTTTCTTCTTATATTTAAAACTGCTTCAGTTTAAAAATGGCTCACTTGATTAAATCCAAACTTGAAAACCATTGTGCCTGTGTCAGTACAATTTACATTTTCAAAAATGGCATTTGTGCGTTAAACAAGATGGCAGCCTGACACATTTTTGAAAACAAAAACTTTCAAAATCTTCTTCTATGGAACTGTTGAAGTTGCTGATTTTAGACTTGGAATATTGAGAACTAAACACACTTAGATGGGTACTGATACTGGGGCTTGGAATCCGTAAAACTGCCTGGCACTTCTAGTTATTATTAGTAGTAGTAGTATTTTTATTATTATTATTGTGTCCTCGACAAAAAGTTGAGTTGTCTGTGCTCCTGGTGTTTGTCAAAAGTTGTTTGCTGGTGCTTGTTGTAAAAGTCACAGGATAATTGTATTTTGTGTCTACTACTGTATATAATAAAATAGTCTTCTAGTAGTATCAGCAGATTACTACAGGGGCCTATGTTTTGAAGGGGTTAGCAGTTTCACTTAAGGCAGTCATAGTAAGCTACTGTGAAAGAACACATGACTGTATTGACTTCAAGCCAGACGTTTCAGTTAATGAATGAAGACAGTTGTTCACAAGCGTGGACCAGTATGTCTGTTGGCACTGTATTAACAGAACTGTGTTTGTTAAAGACTAGACGATCTGACCAGATCCAGTGGGAAAACGTAACTAGTGGCCATTAAATAACTGGAATCATTTTCACAGCCCTGAGTGAGATGAAATGTGTTCACTGTATCTTCAACATATTAGCACACCACAGTATAATTACTATAGTTAATGTTAATTATTATAATATATGAGCAAGAAGAGTAAATTCAGGTAGAATTGCTGGAGTGCAACCAGGCTGCTGCACACAAATTAAAACTGTTTTGCAATTGAAGATCTCTGTTTATGTTACAATATAGTAACTCCTGTTTAAAATCAGATGAGCTGCACTGTACTGTAATGTCCTGCAGTTTTAGAGTAATGCAGTCATGTTATTTACATTGTTGTTGGTCCCTACAGTTAAATTGCTGTATAGTGGGCCCACTGAACTTGATGAATTGCCCACTAGACCTCACGTTCATCATTTACAAATGCAATGCTGCACACTTCATGTGCAGTTTGAGGATTCATGTTTCTTCCTTTGAAACACGGGTTACGAAGTGCTCATTGAAGGTACTCCAAGAGGTATGATCAGCTTGTATCTAACTCGTTTGTGTGTCTCTGTCATTCCAGCTCTGGAGGCAATTGCGAGAAAGAGGGAACTATGTCCAGTATTAATACAAGAAACAGTCTTTTCGTCACTCTAAACCTCTGAACCCCTGTGCAGATAAACTACAATGGCTCAAACTTACAAAAACATTGTAACCAGATGAGAAGATTGTTTTACAGAACCACAGACCAGCCTGCAGCTTTACAGCTAACCTCCTTTGGACCGGATGTAAAATACTACTCTGATGCTACTTTACCGGATCTTTGTATATGTACTGCAGAAGGTAGCAACGACTTTAACCGGATAGCAGCTGCTTTAATGTGCAATATGTCAATGGCTTAAAATGGATTATCCGAAAAATCACTGACCATTGAGCAAGTACTGAAAATATATATATATATAAAAACACTTGTATGCCTAACTGCCTTTGGCAGGCACTGAGAAAACACATTCCACAAAGCTGCTTCTGGGTCAGAAATGGCATCCTTATATGATGATTTAAGAAGTTGCATGGTGTGTTGATGCTTCAACCAGCATTTATGCCATCATTGCCTTAAAGAAACTGTGTGATATTTAAATGTTACATGTGCTGTAATGATTGATCTCAATAGGAATATTATACATATGGAAGAGTATGTCAGTCTTAAGGGAGTCCTGTACAGTACCGAACAACAAATTAATCAGAGCTGCTCTATATAATCTTCTTTATGTGAGTCATCTACTGCACTATAACAACTATTTATGCATACTTGCATAAAGCACAACAACTGCCAGATTATTTGTGCTTGAATATTTAGCCAGTTTCAGAGAGAAACAAGCTGACTGGCAAATTGACACCTGACTACCTACAGATGGGAATAGGGAGACATTTGTCAAACCAATTGAATCAAAGGACAGGATTTGTACTGCAAAACATGCCACTGACCTGACAAGAGAACTAGATTTGTACTTTATAGAACACATTCTATGATTGACATTTGGATGTGAGTTTAGGGATCTGTGTCTGGCATTATCTACTTTCAAATCCAAAAGAAGAGGGTGACCAAAGCAGCTGGTGGGATTTAAAATTGGTACTTATACTCTGTTCTGCATAACTGTATATTTTAGTCACTGTTTACTTATTGTTGCCTTTTAAGGGAAAATATTGGGCCAGTTGATCCTACTAAGGATTGAAAAACAGTTTTTGTTTTGGATGTGAGCTTTTAAAGTAAGTAAAAAAAAAAAAAAAAAAAACTGTGGTATCAGAACTGCCATACAGTAAAAAATTGAAACAAGCTAACGTTGCTTTTTGAAGAGTGACTTGCGCCCAATGTAGCCCCTGAGCAAACACCATGTTGCGGCGGGGGCTGCTGGCTTGGGGGTTCCGAGTGGCCTTGCTACTGGTGCTGCTGTGCTGCTGCCTGTCGCTGATCTACATGCTGGCATGCAGCCCGCGGGCAGACGGTGGTCAGGTCCCGCTCCCCCGGCCCAACAGCCCCACAGGCAAGGAGGGCTACCAGGCCCTGCTCCAGGAGCATGAGGAGCAGCATCGACACTATATCAGCAGCCTGAAGAAGCAGATCTCCCAGCTGAAAGACGAGCTACAGGAGCGCAGCGAGCAACTCAAGACCGTGCAGGGCTCCCTGGAGCACGGAGGGGTGGGCTTTGGGATGGGAGGTGTCGGTGTTGGGGGGTTAATGGGAGGGGATGGTGGGATGAGCGAAAGGAGCCACACAGACCTCATGGAGTTTTTGAGGTCCCAGCTGAGCCGAGCAGAGGTGCATGCCGGCACTAAGATACCCACAGAGTATGCCGTGGTGCCCTTTGAGAGCTTCACTCTGCAGAAGGTGTACCAACTGGAGACGGGCCTCACCCGTCACCCTGAAGAGAAGCCTGTGCGCAAGGACAAGCGGGACGAGCTGATTGAGGCACTCGAGACGGCGCTGGAGACACTCAACTCCCCTGAGGAGGAAGGGAACACCCACCACCGCATGTATGCAGCCTCTGACTTCATTGAAGGTGAGTGTAAACTTTATATGCAATGTTTGTACATTTTTTTAATCTTAATTTGGTAAATAGGGGTTCTGTAAGAGTATGGTTGTGGTTACTAATATAACAGTTCATAACCCACCACACCTCACCTCTCAAAAAAAAAAATTCAAAACTTTGTTCTTTATTTTTTATTTTATTTTTCATGAAAGTTTATGTATGCCAAGTGGATTCAGTGACATTTGGAATATATTTTTGGTAAGAGCCATGCAGATGTTGTATAAATGTGTCTTTCTCCTGAGAAGAAAAAACTTGTGTCTATAATGCGTAACATATCTTGCAAAAGTATATATATATACTATATCAAATTGTATCAAATGTAATTTCCGGGGTTAACAAGTACCCCTTTGCTATGAAGGAATTAAGCAGTATTGAATAAGTGGGCATTAAGGACTTGCTTATTTGTCACAGGTAATAAAGTTCACGCTGTCACTGGAGATGCAGGTTAATAGAGTTGCCCAGCAAGGCAATGGCATATTTATAACTCTCCCTACAACACATTTAAATTACGCACTGAATACAGTGGCTTGCGAAAGTATTGACCCCCCCTTGGCATTTTTCCTATTTTGTTGTCTTACAACCTTGAATTAAAATGAATTTTTTGGGGGTTTGTATCATTTGATTTACACAACATGCCTACCGCTTTGAAGATGCAAAATATTTTTTATTGTGAAACAAACAAGAAATAAGACAAAAAAACAGAAAACTTGAGCGTGCATAAGTATTCACCCCCCCAAAGTCAATACTTTGTAGAGCCACCTTTTGCAGCAATTACAGCTGCAAGTCTCTTAGGGTATGTATCTATAAGCTTGGCACATCTAGCCACTGGGATTTTTGCCCATTCTTCAAGGCAAAACTGCTCCAGCTCCTTCAAGTTGGATGGGTTCCGCTTGTGTACAGCAATCGTTAAGTCATACCACAGATTATCAATTGGACTGAGGTCTGGGCTTTGACTAGGCCATTCCAAGACATTTAAATGTTTCCCCTTAAACCACTCGAGTGTTGCTTTAGCAGTATGCTTAGGGTCATTGTCCTGCTGGAAGGTGAACCTCTGTCCCAGTCTCAAATCTCTGGAAGACTGAAACAGGTTTCCCTGTATTTAGCGCCATCCCTCATTCCTTCAATTCTGACCAGTTTCCCAGTCCCTGCCGATGTAAAACATCCCCACAGCATGATGCTGCCACCACCATGCTTCACTGTGGGGATGGTGTTCTCGGGGTAATGAGAGGTGTTGGGTTTGCGCCAGAGATAGCGTTTTCCTTGATGGCCAAAAAGCTCAATTATAGTCTCATCTGACCAGAGTACCTTCTTCCATATGTTTGGGGAGTCTCCCACATGCCTTTTGGCGAACACCAAACATGTTTGCTTATTTCTTTCTTCAAGCAATGGCTTTTTTTCTGGCCACTCTTCCGTAAAGCCCAGCTCTGTGGAATGTATGGCTTAAAGTGGTCCTATGGACAGATACTCCAATCTCCGTTGTGGAGCTTTGCAGCTCCTTTCAGGTTATCTTTGGTCTCTTTGTTGCCTCTCTGATTAATGTCCTCCTTGCCTGGTCCGTGAGTTTTGGTGGATGGCCCTCTCTTTCCAGGTTTGTTGAGGTGTTATATTCTTTCCATTTTTTAGTAATGGCTTTAATGGTGCTCTGTGGGATGTTCAAAGTTTCGGATATTTTTTTATAACCCAACCCTGATCTGTACTTCTCCACAACTTTGTCCCTGACCAGTTTGGAGAGCTCCTTGGTCTTCATGGTGTCGCTTGCTTGGTGGTGTTGCAGACTCTGGGGCCTTTCAGAACAGGTATATATATATATATATATATATATATATATATATATATATATATATATATATATATATATATATATATATATACTGAGATCATGTGACAGATCATGTGACACTTAGATTGCACACAGGTGGATTTTATTTAACTAATTATGTGACTTCTGAAGGTCATTGGTTGCACCAGATCTTATTTAGAGGCTTAATAGCAAAGGGGGTGAATACATATGCACGCACCACTTTTCCGTTATTTATTTTTTAGAATTTTTTTAAACAAGTTATTTTTTTCATTTCACTTCGCCAATTTGGACTATTTTGTGTATGTCCATTACATGAAATCCAAATAAAAATCCATTTTAATTCCAGGTTGTAAGGCAACAAAATAGGAAAAATGCCAAGGGGGGTCAATACTTTCGCAAGCCACTGTATATGTGTTCTGTGCATGTCTGTTTGTGTCTTATTTTATTATACAGACCGATTGTGCCATCAGTAAGTACTGTCACATTTGTGTGTTTACAAGCTTCATTAACAATACTGAAAAAATAAATAAATAACACTTTCATAGTGTAAAGCATTTAACACTATGAGAGTTAAATTTACATCTCTTTCAGTGTATAACTAGCACCCCTTTATTGTAAAATTAACTAAGTGTTGGGAAGTAACACTGGAAGAGTGATATTAACACTGCTGTAGTGACAATTTAACTCATATGAGTACACAGTTGTACTCTCTGTAAATAAACTATGTACAGTTAACAAGTGCAAACTAATAATGTCATAATTTGTCAAACATTGTTTCATTGCCACGAAAGTAAATGAAAATATCGTAGCAAGCAGAAAAATAATTGGACACACTCAACCAAGGCTCACAGATACAACATGGTTTATTTAGGCAGCCAGCTCCAAGTCAGCACCATCCACACATACAGCCCTTTGCCCACCCCAGAGCACTACCCCACCTCTCAAGGTGACATTCACATAGTACATAAAACTACACGGGAAGGTTTCAACAGCTACAGCGTATGGCAAAATAACTAATAGGGGCACTTACAATAATCACAACATTTATAACAACAATAGCAACAGTATTCACCTTACCCTGTTTCCCACTCCCAGTGTCCTCTGCTGCTCATTAACATATTAACCTACCTTGAGCTTCTCCAGCAAGGGCAGAAGAGGCGCCATTACAGAAACCACCAACTAAAATCCTGGATGTTGATATTATTACTCTGGATTAGTGTATTTTATTTTACACTGTGAAACATACCTTGATTTAGATATGAAACAACACAGCGTGGCATAAAATGTGAGCATTTAACCCCTAAAATCAACACTAACAGTTAACACTGTTATTTCAACACTGGCCAATTTGCTGTGTATGTTTCAGTATTACATACACAAAGTATCATAGCAATTTCACTGATTAGCTTCATTTATCATAGACAATAAATTTCACAAATTGGCAGATACAGAGGCTATAATCAAATCAGTACAAAACTGGTAATGGCGGAGGACAGTTTAGGCTTTCCTGATAGCCATCACTTGTGTCATTAACAGTCTTGAAAACCAGTGGTTTAAATAGCAAAGTCATGTGTCTTTCCTGCAGTATTGATCAGAATAGAGGTTAAAGCCAAGCCAGACTGATACGTTCCAGAAGCTTCATTAAATCAGCTAGCACTAACATCTATTGGAATTAGATGGCCTTGTCTCAGGTTTGGATTTACAGTGGCAGGCCAAAGAGACATGTGAATAATGTACGTCTGGATTAGTGTTCCTTGATGTTAGCCTATTTATTGGAACCTTATGTGGAGGCTAATAGCAATATGACTTATTTTTGATAACAGTATTTCTGCAGGGTCATTTAACACAACCACTTGCATCTTCACCACATCCTCAGTCATCAACTCAAGAGAAGTTCTTGTACAATTTTCTGTTAATTTATTCAGACAAAGTACATTAATTTGTAGAAACCCCAGTAACACCACCAACACATAATTTATGTAGACCTTGGTTGCACACTGTGACTGACTTTTACAACATTCTCACTGCTTCCTATTGCAGCATATGTGTTGCAATCAGGTCTAATAAATGTTCAGTTATAGGACGGATGTTCATTTAAACACATGATGAAAGGGACCTGCTGCTGAGAGGGAACAAGTTAAACATAAATTACAGAAAACATATTTAGGCAGCAATTCCCTTCATCGTGTTGACTTAATTGAATGCCATTTCTTAACTAAATAATAATTGGACATCGTTTTAAAATATACAGGGAGAGATTTTTTGTTGTACACATGTTCTTAGCTTTTATTCAATTCTAAAATAACCTGACGTAGTTATCTGGGTATAATTTTGTTTTAGACTACAGTGGGATTGTGTTTGTGATAAAGTTAGGTGATATCTGGTTTAGAGATAATAAGATCCATTTACACATACTCACTGACTGGAACTCCAGATACAATGGCATGTCAGGAAGATAGTTACTCATAAATATCCCCAGGGAACCTCATGTCTATGCCATGGGGATATTGGAATCTAGTTACTGTACTATTCCACCAATGGGAAAGTAACCATGGTGTTAGTGATTTCTGTAGATTCCGAATACTTTTATGTCTGAAATGGATGATTGGTTTCCACTGATGGGAGCTTGTGTATTGGGATTTTAAAATGTTATATTGGTTTGTCCAGCATTTAGCTACCGTAGAGCTGTTTTTACCTTTTGAGTTAAATTATAGGGGATACGATATATCAGACTTTCCTTATTAAACACCATGTAAATAGTTTATTTTTCTGGTGGATGTTTAATTACAGTTAATATAGCGATAGATTTGAGCTGACCCACTGTTTCATCCATGTGCATTGAGACCTAACTGGGACTAAATTAATTATACATTTTATTCCAGGGCACTGTTGTTTCTCATTTTGAAAGACTCACACAAAAGGGTCCAGTTTTTGGTTTGTATGTGGGTACAAAGATCAAAGGCAGACGAAGATTGCTCTTTTCACTTCACAAACACAGAGCTCATTTACTGTATTTCTGTTATATTACAATTAGATGAGGAACAACCAGACAGTGACCAGACCTCCACACCATAATTTCCTTTGGGATATCCATATTAGTCTACTTAAATTCGCAGTGTCTCACAATGTTCCGTTTTACTGGTGTTTTCTATATTCTTCTAAAGATTTCTGTTCACTTTGTCAGAAAGCAAACCTTGTTGACAGGCAGCTATGTTTATCTTACAAACTGTACTGCATGCAGTTTACTTTTGTTATACAAAAGTATAGAAGCACAGCATTTCGTTTTAATGAGACTTGGCGAATAAGTGTTGTGGGTTTGTGTGGGTTTGCTAATCCCAGTAATTCAGTCTAAGCATTCACTGAATGAGCAGACCAGTTCTAAAACACGCTCTACAGGAATCCCTTCACTTCAAGCAGCTATCTGTGCAAGATGGGTCTGAATCTGAATCTGAAAACAAGCAATGGTGAGATGAGTAAACTCAAGTAAAACTGAAGCTTGGATCTGAGTACAGAACTCATTTATTTGCAGAATAAATAAGGTTATTTATTTACATGTTGTATATAATCTATTATCCCTTAAACAAAGTTTACCATAGTTAAAGTATAGTGAGGTGTAATAAAGCATAGTGAAAAGCACAGGTAAGCATTGTAAACCCCAAAGAGGTATGGTTATGCATATTTAAAAACATGGCAAAGCATGGTTAAACAATGGTAAATGCATAAAGTAACCATGGTAACTACTGCAGTAAACTTTTATAAAGGGTGAACATAATAAATTTCCCTGCTGAGTATGGAAGGAAATATTGTTGGAGAGATAGCAATACAAATCTACTGAAATAACCACATCCACACACAAGTAGGTGGTTGATCCAATGCAGGGGATTGTTCAGTGCTCTAAAAACATTTTTGTAGATGTGCCCTCCATTTTAAAGGGTTTTGTTCAGTGCCAGTACTGTTACTGTACATCTCGCATTGCATGTGACAGGAACTGAAAGAAAGAATATTTTGCTTTTGTGAAAATGTCAGGCATACGGAATACAAGCTGTACTGTGTGTCCCAAAGGGGAAAAATAACCTTAAATCATGGAAATAAGGAACTGGAGTGGAGCTTTTTTTTTTTTTTTTTTTTTTTTTTTTTTTTGCATTGCACAGTTATGTAATTTAATGACTCATTTATGTGTAATTGCAAGCAGGGATATTACAATAGGATCAATTACCTCACTGGTAATGTACTCGTTGTGGAAAATCAGCATCAACCCTGGAAAATAGGCAGAGATGTGATTAATGGAGTTTTTACATCAACAATTAAAAGTCACTGATCTGAATTTGAGGTTAGAGAAGTGCCAAGAGGACATAAGCTCCCAGAAACAGCTTTTGGCTAGTGTGTTTAACTTGACCACAGAAACATACCAGACCTTCTATGTCTGGAAATGTGGGACTTTTTCCATGTTTAAAAATGTAAAAAAAATAAATAAATAAAGAAAAATGTCATTCTGACTCAGCCACTGACTCACTGTCTGTTGCTTTTGTTTCTTTGAACCTGTTTTACAGCTGGGTGTCTATTTTACATTATTATAGTAGATCAATTTAAGTTAAACTGTAAAATCTCCTGTTAATTAAATATGCTGCATGATAAAGCTCCATTATTAATGAGGCTGAGGTTCTTATGCACGGAATGTCTGAATTCAGTTTTCCAAGGCCTTCAAACAACCAAAAGTAATTATTGAAGAATTATAGCTCCTAAATTCAGTGTGATTGCTGGAAACATAGAGGCTTACTATGATACAGGCTCCAGTGGTTGTTTTTTTAAAAATGAAATATTGTTAAGACATGTATGGACCCCGATGGCCCAGTCTGTTTGTTTTGAGCTACTGTAGATATTAAATTAAAATTAACTTTGGTAAAACATTGATTTAAAAAAAAAAAAAAAAAAATATATATATATATATATATATATATATATATATATATATATATATATATATATATATATATATATATATATATATATAATACATGGCATGTAGAATCAAAATATCACACGTCAATTCTGTTTTTTAAAAAAAAAAGTTACAAAAAGGTTACATAATTCATTTTACCTATAATACTTTTATCAGAAATGGCATTGCCCCAACACATTTGCATAAAGAGAGAAGGAGATATTTGTCCAAAAACTGTGTTCTGTGTAATCTGTTGTGGTGGTTCATTAGGTCTTTCAACAGGTTTTGAATAGCTTGTATAGTGCAGTGGCTGCCTTCTTGTTGGCTAATTGTCGGTGTATCTCATTGAATTAAGGGTTGATATAAATCAATGATAATCCATACTTCATTTGATTCTGTAAAACAGGTTCCAAATTATCATTAGAATGAAGAAATATAGGAACTATTAGCAGGTTTTTAACGTGATGTAATGCCTTTTTCACAATGCACTGTAAAACTGACATTCTCGGGTATAAAGATACAAAAGGAACTCTTAGATACTGTTAACCCTTTTTTATGGCATGTGCCTTTGGATGTTTTTCTACCTGCACGGGAGGAAAGCAAACCTTTCTTGGTTGCTATACAATCTTGAGTCTTTTAGTCCTATGCACCCCAATAGTGATAAGAGCTGTTTATGTTCTATACATTGTGGGGGCAGATTTCTTAAAGATGTGTGAGGAGCTCTGCTTTAAGTGTCACATGCTATGGCTGAAGGGCCCACCTGGTGTGGAGAATCAAAGGTCCCCATTTAGAATTATTCTTCAAGCCTTTTTTTAATGTGACCTTTGCACCACCACTCTTGACACTCACTTTGATTTTGACTACTAGTGCAAGACCACTCTAGTCCTAGTTTAGGATTACACTTTCTTAACTGGATTGAGAGTATATCATCTTTGACTTGTGAACTCCTGATATGGCATCTTGAAGGCATAGTTAGCTTTTTTGAAGCCACTTTTGAAGCACCATCCACATGCCTGTATGAAGTTGAACAAGCACAGTAACTAATGAGTCTGAATGTCCATCATCTTAGTGGAGAAACAGAGAACTAAATGTGAGAAAGGTTCAGTTTCAAGTAATTATCTTTACCTCTTTTCAGGATGCCCCAAGATAAGTATTTTTCTTTAAACCAGATTTTATTTTTTTTAACTTGTATTGCAGTCAGGTGAGAAATGTTGAGTATGGAGCAATCACTGCTGTTTAAAGTCTCGCGTCTGTAGGTGCTGTCTTATGTGCACCGGAAAACAATGCATGTTTTAAACAAGTATTTAGTTTCTGGAACTGAAACTAAATTCTGTACTGTTTAAAAACCAGTTATCTGCCTACTCTATTCTGCAGTATTCTTTTTTAAAGATAAATAGAAATATTATCCACGCTCTATTCAAACATGTTTTTTGGGGGGTAATCGTTTAATTAGACTAAATCCACTGGACTGTTGTGAAGTAGACAGTTAAGGACTATGTTGTGTGTTAAATATGATTTTGTTAATCATTAATGAAATACAATAATACACCAATAATCTATTTTTGTTAACAGATCTTTTCAACTTATGTGATTACGATTCAGGGTGCTTAAAAACCCCATCTGTTCAAAGGATAACCCTGGAAGCACAAACATTGGGGTCTTAACAAACCAATAGAGATGTACACATGTCAAGCATGTTGGTGCTGTGGTTATAATTAAGGGTATAAAAACACTTATAAAAAATCATGTTGCTTACCACTTTAGTAGTACACAGCATGGAGAAGACATTACCACTGCAGGGAATAGCAACTGTAGAATATGCTTGCTCATTTCTATGGCTTTAAATATGTCATTTATAACAATTACAAATGTTTGCCTCTGGGGCTTTCTTGAGTTATTAAATAAAATAATAACCATCTATACTGTTTATTATTGGGAAATGGTAATAGCTTTTGAAAAAAAAGTTCAGTCCATGTTATATTTTGTTTGGAGTATAATCTGATCTTTGTCTGTGTCTGCTACAGACACCCTCCTTGTGTGAATATGTTTAAATAGATCCCTTAAACATGAAAAACATGAATGAACATATATTATCCCTTTAATGGTTGTATTACCTAATACTAATTGCATGACTGTGCAATCCATGCTGTTTCAAAGATTAAGCACTTGTGAATGATTGCATCAGGTAATCAGACTCTGCTTCTTTACCATTATTTCAGTAGGAAGTGAATAGGTTGATGTAGCCCCATAGAATTAAAACCATGTGGCACTGTTAAGTGAGGGTCAGTCAGCTGCACTTATTTTATGGATCCACAGTTCCAGATTGAGGAACAATGAGTTCTCATCTCTGAAAAATTAGGTCAGTTTGTAGTTATTCAGGCTTCCTCTGCAGATGTGAACATTGGCATCAGCAAAAAAGAGGAAGATGGTATTGCTAATCAGTTCAGCTCTGGAAAAACAAAGCAAAAAAGGGAAGAATATATAAATAGATGGTGTGGCAGGGTAGCCGCAGAGGGAAGACTCAGAGTCAGGAAACTGCAGTGAAACAAAAATTCTTTAACAAAAACACAAAAATAAAAAGGCACGAGAGCCAAACAAAAAGGTTTCAAACAAAACACTAGAACAAAAACAAATCAAACAAGTATTTATATCTCTATATACACATTTTTACATGCATCACTCACTCACTCACTCACTCACTCACTCACTCACTCACTCACTCACTCACTCACTCACTCACTCACTCACTCACTCACTCACTCACTCACTCACTCACTCACTCACTCACTCACCCCGCCTCGCCTCGCCAAACAAAACCACTCCCCAGAAACATCCCACCTGGCTTTTATAATCTGTGGCTGGTGTCCAATTAATCAATAATTAACAATTAGCCCATTAAGGCTCCAGCCACATTCTCACATGTATTTGGCAGGGAGGTTAACCCCTCCCCTGCCGATCCAAAAGAAACAAGAATCATAATGAAAATCATAATAAAAACAGTAAAAATGATAATATTAGCACAAATTATAGGAGGTGGGCTGGCATCCCATCACAGATGGTTTATAGATATGACTGATAGTGATATCACAGATAATGTTTGGAATAAAACCTCAGTTTGTCGGTTTTATGGCATATCAGTAAAAGCTTCTGTTGGCATGAATTGTGTCATTCATTTTGGCTAAGCTGTTCTGAAACTGGCATTAAGTTTAAACACACATATTATGTATATACAGTATCATATGTATTTTGTTGGGAGATAGTTCTCATTTAAAGTTTTAAAACACAAAGCATCATTGGAATATTATTAAATCAATGCATTACCCTTTATAACTCCAACACAGCCATTTGCAGTCCATGCTTTATCAGAAATTACTACATTACGATTTTGAAAAATTACTGCCTACTTTTGTCCCTACAGATTGGTGTAGATTTTGGTTTGGAGCAAAAAGCCTTCGGATATATATAATATATATATATATATATATATATATATATATATATATATATATATATATATATAGGTCCATCAGTCCCTTTAAAAACTCAGAAGCAATGCATAGTGTACTTCTTTTATTACTAATATGGTTCCCTCAGGGACTACAAAAATAAAAAGACAGATAACATCACTGGACTGGTGCAATTACTACTTTCTCCTTTAAAACAAAATCTCCTGTAACACAGTGATCTGTGTTTTACAATGCAATAAGGAGAACCAAGACATTTTCTCATCAAAACATGTTATATTCAGTACCCCAGAGGGAAAGATAACAATGCTACAGTGCTTGTAAGGAAGGCATCTTTTCCAATACCTGTACAATGAATCCATCAATAATCAACTCAATAAAGCTACCTTTGAGATGAGTTTTGTAAGCATTTAAAATAGGACAGTAAAATACAAGCTGGAAGTAATGCGCTCCTTTCTCAAAATACTGTGTCATTGTTCTCTCCCTGTCTTCTGAGATATTTCCTGCGGAAAGCCATGATAACATGTTTATTTTCGACTTTCCTTTTCCTTTTCCTTTTTTTTTTTTTTTTTTTTTTTTGACGACAGTGCTTTCCACCCAACACAGTCACATTTTGTTTCAGTCTATAGGACAGCTCCATCACTTTAAATACGAACTTCTAAAGAATATTAAAAAAAAAAAAAAAAAAAAACAACGGCTTGTATTTTGTTCCTGTTAACATTTCTTATAGTTTCTCAAAGTGGATCTGCCATGTGTCTCTTCACTGCTTTGCCATGTCTGTACCTTTGCACCAGTGAAATATACAAATTAGAAGGCTGTACCTTGGTAGTCTCTACTTTCCTGATGAAGCCAACTACCAGACCGTAGCATCCTATAATCAGGGCTTTATTGTTTAAACAGATGCTTTTCAAGTTAAGCCTAATATCGATTTTAATGTCACCTTTGAGTTGCTATGGTATTGGATAATTCTAATGAACACACTTCATTAACATGTTCACCTCATTACAGTATTTTGTTAATCAGCAACATTATACCACTATACAGAAACAAGTGTCACTGTAGGTTATATACTACACATATCAGAAAGTTACTTAAAAACACAAATATTGTAAACCTACAAATTGAATCCACAGTCATTTTGCTTTGTTGCTATATTGTAATAAATTGACTTTTAGCAAATTTAACAATTGAATCATTCCAACGAAGAGCCATATGTGTACATTTCAAGCTTTTCTGAGATGCTAATTTATAATTACATGCATGAAACAGTCCAAAGGCAGCTGTTTTAGAACCAGAGTCACATCTTAACACAATCTCTGCTAAAACTGCACATACACATATGTGTCAATAATGATCCTGTGATTACCGTTATTCGATAGACGGTGTGGTGGAGATGTGCCTTGTCTTGAAATCAGTCCAGACTGAATTAGAAGCTAACACTCACAGACTGCAGCTGTGGGTGAAATGGCAGCTGCACCCATCTCTAATAAGTAGTTTTATTTAGAGGAATGTATGATGCTCAGTAAACAAGGACAACTTTGTACAAAAGTACAACTGTTAAGACATAAATCTGTACATCCTTTAAAGCCGCATTTACAACTTTACCTTCCTTTTCGTGATCACAATTTGTTGGCTTTCTTACAACACTGATATACTTTTTGCAGAGAGCATTTTAATGTAATTGGAAAGTGAATCTGATTAAATGGCATTTAGATAGCACAGTTTCACATTAGGGATGGGATGGTATAAAATTAGCACGGTATGATAACCGTTAAAAATAAAACACCGTAGTAACCTTGATATCACGGTATACAGTACATCATGCAAGTTATCAAATAAAAGCTTAAATGAGAAAGACTAATGGATGCAAATTTGATTGGATTTAGGTTGGGGCTCTGACTGGGCCACTCGAGGACATTTACCTTTATGTTCCTTAGCCACTCCAGTGTAGCTTTGGCTGTGTGCTTTGGGCCGTTGTCATGCTGAAAGGTGAACTTCCGTCCCAGTTTCAGCTTTCTTGAAGAGGGCAGCAGGTTTTTCTCAAGGACTTCTCTGTACTTTGCTCTATTCATTTTCCTGCCGATGAGAAACATCCCTATAACATGATGCTGCCGCCACCGTGCTTCACAGTAGGGATGGTGTTCTTTGGGTGATGCACTGTGTTGGATTTGTGCCAAACATAACGCTTTGCGTTTAGGCCAGAAAGTTGCATTTTAGTTTCGTCAGACCACGAAACATTTTGCCAGATGGCTACAGAATGTTTTGTTGCATACTTCAAAAAGGATTCAAGGTGGGCTTTCTTGAGTAAAATACAGACCAGATTTTTGGAGTTTTTGGGATATTTTTGTCTCATGCACACTTTGACCAGTCTTGGCCATAAAAGTCTGTAGCTCTTGAAAAGTTGCCAAGTAGACTTGCTCGGTCATCCAGTTTGGAGGGACGGCCTGATCTAGGCAGGGTCTTGGTGGTGCCATACACCTTCCACTTCTTAATAATCGTCTTGACCGTGCTCCAAGTGATATTCAAGGCCTTTGATATTTTTTTATACCCATCCCCTGATCTGTGCCTTTCAACAACTTTGTCCTGGAGTTCTTTTGAAAGCTCCTTCGTGCTCATGGTTGAGTTCCCACAGGAACTGCTGAATTTATCCTGAAATCATGTGAATCACTACAATTTAACACCGGTGGAGGTCACTTAACTTGGTGTGTGATTTTGAAGGCGATTGGTACACCTGAGGTAATTTAGGATTGCTACTACAAAGGGGGTGGACACTTATCCAACCAAGCTATTTCAGTTTTTATTTTTAATTCATTTTCTACACATTTCTAGAATATTTATTTCACTTGGAAGTTCTGGGTTAGGATGTGTAGATAAATTAAAAAAAATACAATTTTAATGCATTTTAATTCCAGACTATAAGGCAACAAAAGATGAACATTTTAAAAAGGAGGTGTAAACTTTCTATAGGCACTGTAAATCATTTAAATTACTGTAATTCACAAAAATAAACCCAAAAAATCACACTTCCTTTCATGGAATGATTTAAACATTTGGTATTTAGTATTTTACTATACCAAATAACTTGGTACGTTTCTTTTTTTATAAAGACAATCAGAATTTCAAAAAAATATATTAAGTTGTACTCTCATTGTTACACTACAACAGTATTAACAAATGTTATTTGCTCAAAATGACATGGCGCTGTAGTTTGTTAAAACATTTTAATGTATAAAATTAAATAAATAAATAAATAAATAAATATACTTTGTTTAGCTGATGGTAAATAGAAATGGGATCGGTCTTATTGCTTAAAACACAAACATGTACCACAGGTTATGGGCTCTGCTGCAAGGTTTGGAGAAGGTGTTTCTGTAAAAGCTGCGTGTGACGTCAGAAAGACAGCAGCCAAGAGCAGCCGGCATAGCAAGCTCCAGGTAACAGAAAGTAGCAATTGAAACGTGTATTCTGTGTCGTTGACAGTTTCCTTCAAAACCATTATCAGTTCACAAAAAGATCTTCCTCAAACACTTTGCTAAGGCTGCAAGTACCATCGCTTGATTTAGAAGAAGCGTGTTTGCAGTTGAAATAGGCGTTAACCGTTGTATAAAGGAATTGCGGTGAAGAATAAAAGGAACAGTATTAATACTGTAATGTACATAAACCGCGGTGGTTGGGAGGCGGGCCTTTGGGGGATTTCTGGGCCTATAAATGAATACTTTGTTGTTTCCTCAGATCTGCCCCTCTAGACCAAAACACAAGCTAGCGTAAGCGCTGCTCATCAAGACCGTGGACGGATGGAAAGAAAATAAAAGAAACTCAAAGAGAAGAAACTAAAGAAATAGAGGGAAAGCAGGGGATCATTGGACAGACCCCGATAGTGTCCAGAAATAGCTGAGGGAACAGTAAAGTGTAGGACGGAGACTGGGGTTGTACAAATAGCGATGATTGGGGGAAAACGCTGCAGAGTGCAGCACCTTTAATTTGTAGTTTTCATTACTGTGTTTTATTTTCCCTTTTTCTGTTTTGCCTTTTCATTTTCATTATTTTTTGAACACCTGCGAGTGCACCTGCAACTCATTGTGAATCCTGCCGTGGTACTCCGGAGGTCCTGGATACCATAGTTGGTAGCCAGGCAACGGACAACCATACCCAACCACACTGAGCCATCCCTATTTCACATTACGAAACCAATGATCCTGGGTTAAACCCCCCACTCAATGCCTTTGAATAACTTGCTTGACCTCCTTGTGTTTAGCCCTGTCATAAACTTGGAAGCAGGGCTTCAAACTTGTTGTTCTGGCCTACTGTAGGTTGATTTTAGTAGAGAAAGTGCCATTGCACCATTCCTATGTGTCCCTAATGTATAAACGTGTTAGGTTAACATTCCTTTTTCAATTACACCAATATTTCTTTTCTGTGGGAGTTTACAATATGTGTGTATGGCTCATTTAAATTTTCCTCCAAAATTCTTGGCATCTTTGGAACAGTTTGTTTTTGGTGTGTGGTAGTGCTTGATCAGAGCTGCTAACTAAATAAATGAATATCAGTGTAATACAAACTGCATGGCATTACTTTCATCAGTGAAGTCATGCCATAGTATAAATGTAATGTGTGGGATAGCTACGGGAGTGGTTAGCTACGGGAGTGAGCAGCTAGGTCCTGAACGAGCGGGTGATAATGGGATTCCTGAAAGTCACGAGGGTTGCTTGTCATTTCCTGTCTGTACCAGTAAGAGCTTCAGCTCATGCAAATGTGTGTTTTGTTTTTATTCTTTTGTTGTAATGATTAAATACTTTATTTGTTTTATTGTTTTTCTATTGCTGTGATTTAGTTTACTACTGAGATAATGAGACAATCCAGTATTGGTGAATGTATGTATAAGCATATTGAAGCAGGTATGCTTTGTTTTCTTGTTTCACAGTATGTAGTGTTGGGATGTATGTGTGCATTATCTCTTACCAATGATTCTTTTTGTAGTAGCGGTGTCACAGATGGCTTTGGGTGTGGGTGGTGATGTCAGGTTCAGGAAGCAGTAGTCAAAACAAGGTATGGCGAGGTAAAACTGAAATGCAACAACATTCAGTATATTTATTAAATAATAAAACAAAATAAAGATGTATACAAAACACTAAAACAAAAGGGCACAAGGGCCAAACAAACAAACAATAACAAAACAGCTGTGACCGAAAACAAACAAGTATCGTGCTGGGTTTTAGCCAGCACGTATAGCAATTGTTTACTAGAGTTTAATCCTCTTTCACAGACTTACGTCTCTCCTCTGACACCCTCCCATGTTGGTGGAGACAGAACCAGCAGGTATTCACCCTCTGCTGGTGGAGGAGGCAGAGGCAGCTCCTGCTGCTCTGCTCCTGGCAGTGGAGATGGTGGAGTCAGAGGCAGCTCCTGCTGCTCTCCCCCTGGTGGTGGAAGCAGTGGAGGTGGGAGCAGCATGTAGTCTCCTGGCGACAAAGGCGGAAGCATCGTGTAGTCTGCCGGCGATGAAGGTGGGAGCAGTGGGCAGTCTGCTGGCGACGAAGGCGGGAGCAGAGGGTAGTCTCCCCCTGTTGCAGGGGACTGGCGTGGCTCTCCCTCTATTGCAGGGGACTGGTGCGGCTCTCCCTTGCTTGCAGGGGACAGGTGCAGCTCTCCCTCACTTGCAGGGGACGGGTGCGGCTCTCCCTCTCGCTCTGGAGACAGCGGTGGGACCTCTCCCTTTGGCGTTGGGGACGAAACCAGCAGGCATTCTCCCTCCGCTTGTGGATATGGGGACAGCAGGCATTCTTCCTCTGCTGGTGGAGAGGAATTAGAGGGTAAATTATCTACCAGCCCTCCTTGCCACATATACATACTGCCTTACAGTATTTTTATGTTATATGGCTGGTTAGTTTCACATCCTAATGTTGTTATATTACAATAAGGTTATCTATACAATAAGTAAAGTAATACAAGATTAGTACTAATTGGAGTATGAAACCAGCCACTATAGCTACAAATTCAACCTTTACTTTAACTTTTTGAATGTGATATTTACAGTCATTAAGTCTATTAGTTTATATATAGCTTGTACAGTTTCTAACTGGCTTTAAACTTTCTTGAGACCCTTGTTATCTGTGCATATGTCTGTGATTGATGGTTCTAGAAAAAAAAAACATGACACTTTAGTAAGAATAAATGCATCTCAATATATGGAGCAACGTAACTTGGAAACTCAAAATAATTGCAAAAATAATCTTTTCTGTATACCAGCCATTATGAAATAGTAAAAGAAACTAAAACCACAAAGACATAAAAGGTCATCCAAGACCCAGTAGTGAAGAAACAGAAATACAAATCAAGCTTCGTAGAAACCAATCCTCTAGTCGAAACACTTTTCATTGAATTTTAGTTTAATTTGGTAAAGCACAATTGAATGTTTAATATTTCTGGATTATACCTGTCGTTACATCTGTGGTGCGGTTAGTGCTTATTGCTATATGTGTTGGCTCACGCTGCCTAATCATGCCAAAACCACTTTACCGGATTGTATCATTGACTCAATAAAAGATAGGGCTTCCCTTTTCAATCTTGCTGTGTTCTTAACATATTGCATCACAATTCTTAGCGAGTGAGGCTCAATAAGTGAATACCCTTTCTTGTGCATAGGGAATTCTTTGTTTACAAATATGTTTTTGCCTGAAAAGATACTTTTTAAATATATATTGTAGAACCAGTTTGTACAGATTGGTATCCATTCCAATATTTTCCCAATATATCATCTGTTTGAATTGATGACTAAGGTAACGCATGCTCCTCTGCTGTCTGTGTATTCACCCTTATCCTTCAATGAAATTGTACATACAGTACTAAGAATGAGGTTAATAATGGTAAAATAGCTTATATACATCCACGATATTACCTAGTGTGAGTTATGATTGTATTGCAGTGAACCATGACTAAAATATATTCACCGGAATTCATTTTCTAATATAGCCAGTGATAAATTAGTGTCATAAAGTGGAAGTCTCGTACTCACTGCTGGATTTGACTTTAATCAGCAGCCCACTGCAGAGGTTTCTTGCTGCCAGGCATTAATAACACAGGCTTTGAAAAGAAATGAACCAGGAACTGCAAGGTTAAAGGTCAGGTTGTACTTTACATGAATCACTTGTCATACCGTTTGGCTTCCATGCTGGACAGTAATCTGCAATGGTTTCTGTGTTTGCCACTATTAAAGCAAAAATAAATAAATAAATAAAAAGTGCACTGATTTAGTTGTAACAATGTCTGACCCTTCTTAAATTCAGCATTTTATTTTATTTTTTTTAATCAGCATTACCATATAAAATCGAACTGTATGGCTAGTGTGGCTTTTTTGATTATCCATGCTTGTACTTAAGATCAACAAGCAATGTAAATGGGCCTACAGTATGTAGGTCACAATATTGGAGGACACCATGGACTTCTGGTGAGAATATGCAGAATTCTTCAGTGGTTGATCTGGGACAGACTCTGCTCCAGTACAGCTCCAGTATACTGAAGGGGACCCTCTTTTCAGCATCCATTGAAATCCTTTTTTATACTCGGCAGTAGAAAGATAAATAGCGGACCTCAAGAACAGTTGTGTGACAGATATTTCAAATACTGTCAACAATAAACAAGGTATGATGTTGCATAAAGTCAGTGTTGTTAGTCTGAGTGTAGAGGTCTGTGTTCCCTTGTGAACAGGCTGGCTGTAAGGTGACGTCAAGCCAGAAAGGAGTACGCAGAGACAGGCAGTACTGGCAGATGAAAACTGAGATGCTGGAGCTCCTTTTATTGTAAAATAAACTGTTTAAACAGGCAAAAACACTTTAAAAGAAAATGGCGCATTAGCCAGAACAGACAAACAAAACGGACTAACTAAACAAAAAGTGGATTAATAAACAAACAAACACAGTGAGTCAAAACAGTAGTTCTATTTACTTTCCTTTCTTTCACTTCATTTTACTCTCCTCTCCACACCCATTCTGTACTCACCGAACACACAACCCAGAGTGAGTGAAAACATGCTGCTTTTATTGCAGCTGTACCGAGACTCGATTGCTAATCAATCATTCAATTGGAGTCTCGGTACAACTGCACTATTATTATGTTTTACCTGCACGTGAAGTGCTGTGCAATCCTCGTGCCCGAATACAAATATACATTTTAAACACTTGTGTGCATAACCCATATTATATCCTGTGTACCAACTACAATACACCAACATCAACACACTACATACAACATAAAACACAAATAAATAGCACAGGGGCGGGGCACTTTCCCACATCACTATACAGCGGAAAAGTAGGATTAGGTGTAAAGATTTTGCAAGTAATTTGTCAGTGTCCTTTTTTTTTCAATCCTTGGGCAATCCCAAGGAGACAGCGCTATGTTCAGTGATATCAGAAAGCCAGTAGAGAGTAATAATCATTTCCTGTGACATCCTGTTGGTGGTATTACACTGATGTACTTAAGGGAATTAATGCAACTGCTTAGGATTCTGACCGTGTTTGTTTTGATGACTTGATTTCCACGTGGGGTTTCCGAGGCCCAAAGACAGGATGTTGTTTAAAAGAATCCCTTTTCCTGTCTGCACAACACAGGCTCTGGCAGTGAGGGGTGGCTCTTTCGTGGGGGGCCAAACATTTGATTCATGAAATAAAACATTATTACATATTCCCATGATCAAGTTTCATAAAGAAAATAGATTTTACATTTTTTTTCTGGTATGCAGTTCAGTTTGAGAAAATCAGTTAATGCTCTTGCAGTTGTGGAATTTGATGGCTTTGATCAAATGCAGCTTGTGAAAACCGTAAGACAGTTACCAGACTGTCACCCTCTTGACTGTTTGCAAATTACGATGGATCCATATCCAGGATATGACACAAATTAAGTTTACTGTTTTGTCCTATTGACCTTCAGTAAATCAGGAAGTGGTCTTTATATTATGATAGTGTAATAGATTTGCTCTGGACTTCCTGAATGCTTCTGATTATTTCTATTTTTTTTATTATTATTATTTTGTAAAATTCTGTGGCAGGTTCTCCTGGCAAAAGGGTTGTTTTACCTATTAGCCAAAGACACCCCTGTAAGTAGATTCCACACACACACCATACTGGGATATGTACAGATTTATCTAAACTCAGTAGTAAATGGAGGATCCAAAGTAGGACTCTCCATTTATTTTGAAATCTATTGTAAATTGACCCTGAAAAAAAAAAGAAAAAGTTATATTCTGCTCCACAACACAATTTTTATTAGTGTGTGAGCTCTCTGATAGATTTTAGACATCTAACGTTTTGTTCAACATACAATTTCCTCGGCAGGAATCTACCGCACAGAGAGGGACAAAGGGACTCTGTATGAACTGACTTTCAAAGGTGACCGTAGTCATGAATTTAAACGGCTGGTGTTCTTCCGCCCGTTTGGTCCCATTATGAAGGTGAAGAATGAAAGAGTCGACACCTCCAACATGCACATCAATATTATTGTGCCCCTGGCTAAAAGGGCAGACAAATTTCGACAGTTCATGCACAATTTCAGGTAAGCTGCTGTTTTAATTTTTTTATTTAACCTGTACACCAGCAACTCAAAGTTGACAATTATGTATTTTTTGTTTCATAGTCTTGTGGAAGCATTTGGATGAAAAACAACACTAAAAAGCCATGTCATCTGTCACAGTTTCAATTTTTATTTCAATAGGATGTTTAAAGTATTGGTATTTTTAAATTCTAACGATGCAGGTAAATGTCACCATGAAACAATCCTTAAGACCGAGGTAATGCTGGTTGGCTCCTCATATCAGCTTCATAAATGCGAACATTTTAAACAGGTTATTGATGGAATTAAGACCCGGCCTAGCATAAAGAACTTTGATATTATTTTTTATGTAAATTTGGCTTTTGAAGAGCATATTTGCAATGTTACAAAGGTGTCTTGTTTCCACCTGCGGACTATTGCTTGTATTCATCCTTGTTGTGATGAGCCAGATGCAAAGAAGCCTATTCATGCTTTTGTTTTTTCCCGTATAGACTATTGCAATGCTTTGCTTGCTGATGTTCAAAAAATGTTCTTAATAGGTTGCAATATGTCCAGAACTCAGCGGCCCGCATTCTAACTAAAACAAAATCTCATGATCACATCACACCAGTTTTAGCTTCCCTCTGCATGGGTTAGCACCAGTCTACATCTGTGACCTTCTTTCAGCATATACTCCTATGCGTAGCCTTTGATCTTTTGATTCTGGCCTACTATGAGTACCTAGAACTAAGCAGCATTCTTGCTTTATAAAATAAAAATGATTATTATATTATTATTATTATTGCAGATTGTTTGTTTTTGTTTGCTTTGTTTTTCTTGTGATTTAATCATTCAAATGAAAGGCTCTGGGTTGATAGCATTGTACACCGACAACATCCAATAATATATAGAGCCTTATCAAAGGTAGTTCAGTCACCACGCTCTTTCAGCAAAGGTGCAAATTCAGTGCCAGCTGTCACTGGACATCTGATGCCTGGCAACTGAACTTAGGTAACCATAACTCATTTCATATCGTACCTCATCAGCCACAATTTATTTGGAAACATGGAAAATGCCATTAACATGGAATAGAACTGACGACATAGAGGTGCTATTGGCAATATTGAGGTTACAACCTAGCAAAAAGGTGTTTTCTTCCAGTCTGTTGCGTGAGTTAGGACCCAGGGTACGGCTGTTATTAAGACTATCAATAAGTTTGTTTATTTTCCTCATTCTGCATTAGTCATTTCAAGTGCCTCTATATCCTGTGGAGCTTGAAAGAATAAAGTACATTTAGAGAGGATTTCCCTGCTGAACTGGCCTGACCTGCTTGCATTTAGATACCATTTTATTGACAGTGGCATACCATTTAAGCACTACAATGTTTTTAGAATCTGTATGCCTCCAGATGGCTTCATGCTGGTGGTTTGGTTTATAATAAAGTGAATGCATGGACCACAGCACTATGGTAAATTCTTCAGACTCTATGAGGTCGGCAGCCGTGAATTTCAGGAAGTAGCTGCTAACTGTTAGTGCAGTATTTCACTGGGGCTTGGTGAGATCACAAGGGACTCAGCAGACCTGTTTCCATTCCCCCTGATGAAAAGAGCATTGTGTGGCCTTCCACTCTGCTCCTGTGCTTGGCGTCAGTTTGTACAGCTTAGTATTCATTCCGTAAGTGTCACCTATATGTAAGTGGCATCTGGGTCTGCAAGACTCCCATCTTTAAAGAGGCAGTGTGCCATATTCGTTTAAGTAATGGCAAACATGGTTTTAGTGTCAGTTTTCTTACCAAGCTCAAGCAATGCTGTCATTGTCATCCCTGTGTAGGCAGCTTGTATGACTTGGCTATGGCTAATCTGCTGGTAACTAGACCTGCTATTTTTTATAAACCATTTCACTTAGCAACTTCATATTTTCAGTGTTGTGGAAACTCCTCAGCCAATATCTAACAACACCCTTCACTTTCATCTGTGATCTTAGATCGCTGCCACACGTGACTTCTTTATCTCCGGAAGATAAACGCCTAACACTTCAAGATACTGGCTTTTTACATCTTATTTGGTACACAACTGTATTCTTTTGGCTATTCCTTTGTTTTTTTACGCTAATTCACTTAATTTCAAACTCAGCATTACAGATAAACGGCTGCATCTCAGCAAATTTGTTGCAGGTCACATGGAGTGATTGTAGCTGGACAAGGGAGTGGGTTTGAACACATTTCAATTCAAAATACGAACAAAAAGAGTTTCAACAGAATAAGAGGGACCAGAGATAGTATTGCAAATAAGAACATGCAAGAAAATAGATTATAAGACCTTGGTTAGCACTATACAGTTCCCCAAAATACACATTTTATTCAATGCTATATGTTCTGTATTCAAACAGTATTCTACGTAACTGTTTCTAGCCTTCTTTTGGTTAATTCAATTTTCTGGCTGAAGTTGAGTGAGGTTGTTTAGATCGTTTCTAAGCTGTGAAAATACTTCCTGCTGTGGCTTCCCTCAGAAGTTCAGAATAACAGCTTGATGATGTCAATGAGTCAGTAGCAGTGCCCTAACAGGCATTCTCAACTCTTATAACAATTTTGTACCAGGCAGTTATCTATTGCAAATGAAAAATAAACCCTCTGTCTTTGTCTTTGTTCCCATAGCAATTGGCAGGGTGTAGATAAGCAGCATTGTGTGTTATGTCTTACTATTTATTTGATATTGCCAAGTAACTGTTGTTGCTACATGTACATGTTAAAGTCCAGAGAATACTAGAAATGCTTACAAAAGTGTATAATTTACAATTCTGGTGCACATTTAATATATGTATGCATTAATATTTCTTGCTGTTGTAGACTCTGACTACCCCAGACTGTTCACATGACAGCTGCCTTTTGGCAGGCCAACTTTTAAAACCCACAGCCTCCAACATTTTAATACACTTGTGGAGCAGCCTTTCTGCGTAAGTATCTCAGGCACAGTAATAGCTATGTTCCTAAGCGAAACTACAGCAAACCGAAACTAAGGCTTGAGTCATGTGACGAGTCAGCTCCTAAGTTTCGTTTGCTACCTATTACTCGGTCGCTTCATCACGTAGCGTTCCGGTTTGAATGTAATTTAAAAGCGCAGGCTGTGCGCATTCCATTGATGCCAGGCTTGCCTATAATTGTACTTTCTACCACCCCCTCTTCAGTGCTCCAGTGCTGTGATGCGCAGCAAATTGGTAGGTGTGTTCAAGTGCCTGTAACTTGAAAACGGACATATGTCACATTGCTTCGTTCTGAATACTTTAAACCCACCCCAACTACTGAGTGGCAGCAATTCCTACATTTCTATTGGAGGATTGTACACACTTGCAAGATTTAAAACAAGATTACAATTTAATATGGAGAATTGTTCTTGCTCATAAAACTTAAAGCTATATTATAGTTCATTAGGGTTGATTTACATGCTCGTGGAATTTAAAACAGAATTGCAAATTGTGGCAAAATTTAAAGCAATGCATAAACACACAAAAAAATCACACAAAAAAGTGTTTTATTATTATTATTATTATTATTATTATTATTATTATTATTATTATTATTATTATTATTATTATATGTAGTGGTAATTTTTTGTGAGTTAGGTAGTCTATTGTAGATTTACTACCAATATTTAAAACATATACTGTACCAAACATTTGACTGGATAATATTTACATCATTAACCTACAGTGCTGATATTTTATCTCAATTCATAGACTACCATAATTTGCTGAAGCTAAGGTCCTGTAGGACAATGTGTATCTATTATATATGTGCATGTGCATATGTGAAATGTTTTTTTTTTTTTAAGTTTACTTTTTATTTGTGTAACGCTATGTCTGAGTTTTTGTCTTGTTTCCAGTGCTTTTTTTTGTATTCATTTCTTTGGTGGCCAAATGAGGCAGGCTGCAGTTTAAGAAAGCTGCACTACATCGGTAGTCTTGTATTTGAATATTAATTAGGTCATTTGCATTTTGAAGGAGAATTTCTCTTTTTTTCCCTAAAAGAAAACTACATGGAAACCCAAATTACCCAAAAGATACTATTAAAACAGTGTGAGAAAAAGGTGAGACGTTTTTATTTTCCCCTCGCCACTGTTTACTGATGTATCAGGAAACACTGCTTCAAGTGTTTTTGAGAATTTGTGTCTAACGGAAGACTTTGGGGCTGAAGAAGACAGCCATATGGATCTATTGAAGCAGGTCCTAGCTGCTGTAGACTAATATTTACTGTTCTTCTTTCAGGGAAGTTTGTGTCCGACAGGATGGGAGGATCCACCTCACTGTGGTTTACTTTGGAAAAGACCAAGTGAGCGAGGTTAAAGCAATATTGGAAAATACTTCAAAGTAAGTATCAGATTATATTATTGTGATAAGTTGTCTTTTACATTTAAAGCATTGCTGGGGGGTGCCTTAAGACAATGATTCATTACGTGCATCCTGTGGTTCAGGATTTACTCTACCATCAATCAATTATTTGGCTGTGAAATAAAAAGCAATAGACTGTTATATATTTATATTTCAAAAATTTAAGTAAAGTAAATTTACTTTGAAGCCACGCAAGCAATTTTTTTGTCATATTGACATCTACAAGAAAAAAGCTCCCAAATATGAATACTTATCTTTAGTATTTTCTAACAATCTACAGATGGCATATCCTTGGTAGCAGGACTATATTGAGGTGCTTGTATGCCACACTTAGATCTATACATGTATAGATACGCGATCATCCAATTGTGATACTTGATATGGACTTCATTTTTCAAATTCTTGTAAGTAAGGGGTTACTGTACCTACTTATTTGTTATTTCTTAATTGTCTTTGGCTATGATGCTTATATCTTGGTAACAATTTGCTTGAATGTGGTTAGAATGTGTCCTGATGTCCTAATGTCCTGAACAGGATGCAATGTTGGATGGGAACTGAACAAGCAAATTATAGTCTGGTATAAAGAGGGTCGTGTTTTTTTGACAGCTTGCTGATATCTGACAGTAAACCGTTTAGTAAGCAATGTCACTGCCAAAGACCAGTGTGGTTTCTGCTGCTTGACTGAATCTTTAAAGTCAATCCCAGTACACAAAAGGGGAAGAATTGCACCCAAGAGAGAGTAAATCCCATAATATCAGACATTATTGCTACTAGATCTATCAAACGAGAAACCTCTTCAGTAAAGCAGGTTCTCTTGTTCGTTGTGCTGAGTTTCTTTCACAGTATCTTTAGCTGCATCTTCAGCATTTTGTCAAGTTCCGTTAAGTCGATACAAAACTTGTAACGGATTACTTAATCTTTATGAAGCAGCCAGGTACAGCAATAAAGAAAACATTTAAATTCGGTAAATGCCAGTGACAAAAAATGTACGTGCTTCCTACTACAATAGCCACCAACAGATATACAGTACTTGAATATCCTCTATTTGCTATTATTTATTTCAAAATACTCATTAGATTAAAAAATATATATATATCACTGTGTAGAGTAGTAGAATAAGCTGGTTCCCAAGGTAACCCGTCAGCTTTAACTATAGTATTATACAGCACTGAGAAAGAAGCCAGTGGTTTTAAACAATCATTAGCTACTCGGGTAGTATTGCATAGGCCCAATGAAACAAATAGATATAGCCTTAAATGTTAGCTAGTGTAGTTCGGGGGGCGTGGAGCTGGTGGCTTCCAATTTCCTGTCAATTAGTACCTATTTTCTATTTAAGCACTGATCACTTGCACCTTCGCTGTCCAGTGTTTCGTTTTGAATCCTGACTGGTAGTGGTACGCGTTACTCTGCTGTAAAAAAAAAAAAAACAATTCTACGAAGATTATTTTTTCTAATTAATCTTAAATACTTGCCAGCTTACCTGTCTCCAAATGGAAAGGCTTTCTGCCCACGCCTTTCCTTCCGACTCAGATGAGTTCCTGCCTCCAACTCCTCCACCATTCAGTCTCTATCCGACCTCCCATCCCTCCTCCTCCCGACTTCTGACTGCACCAACCTTGCCAGTTGACCTTGCTTCCACCCAGCCTTCAGCTAGGCAAGCAAGCAGCTCAAAGCGCAGCTCTGCCAGCCGGCCCCGGCCGCAGCTTCATTATAAAGATTGGACGACACTTAAGTTGTCAGGCCCTCCTCTTCTGCTACTCTCGCAGCTCCCGTTCCTGCTACAGCCCAGCTCCCCCTGTCAGCGCAGCCAGCGCAGTCACAGCTTCTGCCGCAGCAGTTACACACTTTGCCTGTCCCCTGTACCAGCGCCGCCCCTCACGACATGTTTAATCAACTGCAAACTTTGCTCCCTCAGCGCTCATCTCGACAAAGAAGGAAATATGTTTGACTATTAATTAGACCTGAAAACAAAACACAGACTAACGCAAATTAAGCTGTATAGATGGATGGGTAAACTAAGCCATAGTTCTATAGCCACACAAGTACAAAAGAAAGCTGGCTTTCCTTACCGTATCTTCTCTGTCCTTTTAAACTACCTGGGACTAAGCAAAGGCAAAATCACTGACAAACTAAGGAAAGCTAAAAAGGGCCTGCACAAAATGCGTTTGAAAAGATAGAGAATTAAAACAGCACTGAAATTCAGCAAAGCACAAAACACAGTCCAGAGCCAAATGGATTTCATATATTACTAAATGACTTAATTATAATTGAATTATATAATTTAATTAGTATGTGTATATAAGTAACTACAGCTGTAATTGAAATTATTGTGAAACTGACGAGGACCTGTTGTGTCAAAACGCGTAGTTCTGCCACTTTTTTGTTTGTTTGCTCGGTTTAGTAAAAAACATGCTTTAACTAATAAAATGAAGAAGATCCTTTTTTTAAAAACTACAGTAAGTCTTGTCCTGATTTTCAGTGTACGACCAATTGGTCTTTTGGACTTTAATCTATAAATCAAGGTTGGTGGATCGATCTGAGAAGTGAGCGAAAGCCCAAACAGATATGGATATAGCCTGGCCAGGCATACTACCACTCAATTAAGAGAAGTAGACAGCAAACTTATTATGCTGTGTAGGAGATGGCATTCTGCATAAAGTATTAATTATGTATTTGATTATAAGTTTCTTTACTTATATGTTATTTTAATATTTTGATATAGCTTAAAGCATGTGTAACTAGCTAAGCAAGACATTTGCAGTCTATCGTATCTTGGCGTCTGGGCAGAGAGCCAAAGTTAGCAGGTATCTAATCAAGATGTGTGGACACAGTGTGAAAACAGAACACCACAAACAAATAACAGATTAGGTTAAGACAGTCTGTAAAATGATTAAATGTGATGCACTATAGAATGTTATAGATTTGGGCGAGTCACCCCCCCCCCGGTCCCCGTATTTATGAAATGTTTTGTTTTTTTTTAATCATCAGTCACTTCCTTGAATTTACTCCACATGACGTCTGCGTTTTGATGCAAACGTACACATTGGTTCATGCTGTGACCTGCGCGTCTTTGCTTGCTTGTATTCAATGTTTATACGATTGTGTTAACGGTATTTCTTTTATGCATATAAAGTGCTTTTGGTTAAAAATAATTTGCTGAGTCATTCTCCCTACAGCTGCATGCTATAAACTGACAAAAAGACAAAGTTCCAAAGGATATTCAGCTGGGAAGAGTCCTTTGAATGTTTTTTTGTTATCACTGGCATTTTAATTATAATCCTTGTTGTTGAGCGTATGGGTTTCTTTTGAAATCTTCTCTCCTAGTGATTTCCATTTATTTTAATACAATTCATTGTATTTTTAAAGCATAGCACTTTTTAAAGTAGCAGTGAATCAATTTTAATTATGCCTGTTAACAGCCACGTAGTTTCCACGTGTATCATGCTTACTGAATGCACTTTATGGGGTTATAGTTTATTGGATTTGGCAGATTAAATAAAAAATGATAATCTAAAATTAATATTAGTGATGAATTTGCAGGAATGAAAGTGTGTAGTGTTTTAAAAGTTAGAATTAGTGGGATTTTAATCATTGGGATTTTATTTTAGCATGTAGTCTAAATCATGTAGTAAAATCTTGACAGGAAAGTCAAATCCACTTCAAGTACCAGAAACGCTTTTGTCATTTTGGACAAATTCTAATAGCAATAACAAGATAGCTTTGTGATAAATATGTGCAAGTTCATGTGGTAAACAATTAAGTGTTACTTGCCTCTCTGGAAAAAAGAGAAAATTAGACCTCTGCCCTCAGCACATAGATCTGGTCAAGACTGATATCAGACTGTTTACTGTACTTGAATTTAATACACAAGTCTGTAAAAATGTAACATTCTCTCTGAAAAGTGCTGCCAAGCCCCCTTATGAATCAAACTTTTCTTGAGCTTGATTAAACAGATGATTCTGTCTACTCAGAGCTCTTGTGTTTTCCTGGTCCTGCAGACAGGTGACTCCCACAAGGGTGACCATCTGGCTTCAGCAATGCTTGGCTGGGCAGTGTGGTCTGCAGGTGACAGGTGGTCACGGTCATCACAATGTGGCTATTTGAAACAAAAAGTCTGGTAGATACTCAGCCACTGACTTACTCTAGGTTTTGATCATACTTTTAACTTTCCAACTTTGTAAAGTACAGTAAATAGAAGAAGAAAAAGTGTGTAAATGGAGACCAGAATCCATTTGAAACCACAACTACAAATGTATGTTCCTTTGATCACTGACTATTATATTTTGTATTGATGGTTCTGGCTACCCGGTTCACAATCCCACATAGTGTGAAACCAGGATGTGGATCGACACGCTTTGACCCGGGTTGAGGGGACAAAATGCATGACGGCCGTTCTTAAGCCGACAAAATAAGAAAATGCCATGCCTGCGTGAAGGTTTCACTCCCGCAAGCAACGTTTTTATTTATTTTATTTAGCCATATTTTTGTTGCTTAACACACATCATGAGCCAGATTGCAGCCGGGATGAAGAAACATTTGCTCTAATCAACATAAGAGCTGACGGTTAAATCCAGAGAAGCTTGGATGGAAGCGTCTGAAACAAGCTGCTTCTGGGGCGTTGAGACGCGCATTGTGCACTTGCGTCTGTCACCCAAGATAATTATTTTTCATTTTTTAACAATGACAAAATGAATACTGTGTGCTAATGACATTAAATTAGTATAAGAGTGTCAGGTGGCAGGATAAATAATCAGGCAGTCCAATTATTATATTCAAACAATGTTGGTTTAATAATGAAAACAGACCTTCTAGAAACTTGCTTGGGATGAGTCATTGAGAGTATCAGAATACCAGGCTGTGGGTAGTGCATGTAGGTTATGAGTTCATTTTTCATGCTAGTGATTTGGAGTGAATGCTCTCTCCATTAATTAGACTGTATTTGGCTACTTTGTACACTGAGTGGCTTTTTACAAAACTGGAATACATTTTGCTGTCAGTTTCCATTTGTGAGTTAAGAGTTAAATCTGCTCTGCCTCCCGTCTTTAGCGTAATTACAGTGGCAGCTATTATTCAGTAGGCTAATCAAGGGTGTCTTGGTTACAGACGACCTTTACTTCACGAAACAAGAAGTTCAATATGTATATCATGTTAATTTCATCCATCCGTCAATCTACATCTTTCCATATATTTTCAGAAACTTAAAAGGACAACATTCTTTTACTTTAGATTCTTCAAAGAAGCTATCTCATGGTGAACTACTGTATGCTTTGTGTCTTTTTTGATGCTTAAGAAGGCAGAAGGTTTTATGTAGATGACATTGATCAAAGTAGTCGATGATTTTAAACTGTTAAAGTTACAACCATTTTTCATGTTTGACAATGTAAATATGAGGGTTCACAATACTTCAGTTAATACCAAGTAAGGTGATCACAAAAAAGATGCCAATATAAAATCTTTTGTCTTCATGAAAATACTAAGAATATACTCGTCAGTTTTAGAAGCAGAGCTGTCATATCCTGACCGCTTACAAATCTCTACAGTATATAACAAATGGTATTGTAAGAAAGATGATTGCTAATGTGTGCTTTATACATTTAAGTTTTACATGTACAGTTGTAGGTGTTTTATTAAGCAGGAAAAATACTGCCATTGCAGTTACCCTGTGCATCTGTATTTTAAAGACCTTGTTGGCTGTCCTGTTTGTTTCACAAGGTTGTTTGAACTGTCACATAAGCTTCTCACTTGTTGAAGCTTTCTTGCTTCAGTCCGTAACTAGCACACTGGTTGCACACTGTTACAACCTGTATGTTTAACAATATTTATGACAAAACCACACTGAAAAGGTTAAAGAAAGAAGATTTTCAATGGCTTTTGGGGGTAGAAATCGGTTACTCTTTCCAAGAAGTCAAAGATCTTTCTACTTGGCTATGACAACCAAAGTAATCCAGGAGAGATTTTGATCTCCAAACACATGTGGAATTGGCTAAACCACACAGATCCACATATACAGCGTTTGTTTTGAGTTTCGGGGGGTACAGTATGGCAAGCACAGTTCCAAGGCAGAAGTACATAACAGAGATTATAAGATGTCATTGTTATTCTAGTGTCACACTCTAAAAAGTACAGAAGCAATGTTGCATTCCATAGTACCGTTTTAAGAATAACACGCATTCATTCTATTTTTACTTTTTTTAATTTTATTTTTTTTACTAAATGTAATGTTATACGTATATTTCGTGTTGTATACCCGGAACATATACTTTACATATGGCGGCATATAAGAAATGCGTTTTCTACAAGAGGTGCGACACAAGGCAGCTCAGTCATGCTTACTATACACTGGGTGCGGGTTATATTAATTCAATTAGACTATGCTATCACAAAATAAACTATGCCAATTAGGTTATACACTACCCTACCACAAGTTCTGAGATAGGGATGACAAATATAGTGGTAGTTGGTTTTGCAATGGCTGCTTTTCAGTGAAAATGAGGTCACTCATGGAATAGAAGCATCAAGAAAAGTAGTTATAACTGAACACCAGCCTCATTTCCTGGTTCTGGATGTTTCTACTTTCTTCTTTTAAAACACTATGGTTCAACAGAGAATCCAAGGTTAATAACCCTTTTACTGGCTGTCACAGGATGGCAAAGGTTTAGAGCGACTCAGAGACAGTAGCTGTGGGTTTAAGTGCTGTGGTGTGCATTTATTAAACAAAAATAAATAAAAAACACAACAAGTCATGAACACAAAACAATATTAATGTCATATTAATGGGCATTCACCTTCACTGATCCATATAGCCATAAACAAACAACACATTGATCACTCATCGACTCCCTCCCAACAACTCTCTCAAACAAAGGATTTTCTCTCCTTATATCCCATGTGGCTGGAGTCTAATTAATCATCAGTTATTCAGTAATGGTTCACTCTCATGTGTTTTGGCAGGGATAGGAATTAACCTCATCCTTGCCAACCACCACCACCAACACAGAAACCAAACATTATTTACAACCAGGGCTCTGCCCTGCCACACTGCCATATGATTTTTTGTCACAGAAATACCAGGTCAAAGCCTACAGTCCATGTTAACGACCAAAAAGAGGAGGTGGTTTTCTGATCAAAGCATCCAGTCTCAAGATGTGCGGCTTTACGATTTGTTCCACTAACCTTCTTACAGAATGTTCAGTAAATGAAGCAACTGTTTTTTTTTTAATCAATAACCAAGACTGAAAGGGAAAATACTGTTGATTGACATTTTATCCTGTCATTAATGACTTTTTAAATTATTAAAGTAGCTTTGTGTCTAGCATGTATGTCTTAATCCACTCAATGTATTAAAATATTTATGTCATGCTTTCAAAGTGGTATATGGGTATGAAAGTACTGTCCAGGAAAATAATTTTGGCTCTGTACAGAATCTTTGATTAAAGGGGAACTGTAATGCAAATGAATCTATAACCATTTCAGTGTTAGCTAAAGCTGTTGATGCATGAACATAATTCACCCTGCCGACGTTCACTGGTGTGGGTGGCTGTCAACGACATGACGTAACAGCGGTGCCAGAAAGGATCCAATATAGCGGCGGCCTGCATTTCCAGCTGAGTCAGAAAGCTGACAAAAAAAATTGAAATAATGAATTACTTTTTAACAAAATTGGTGCAGCGAAACGCATTTGTTATATATACAGAGCATTTAGACAGCCTTGTTATTCTGAGTACAGTTCCCCTTTAAGTGTTAGTGACTGAAGTGGGGGTCCTGAAGTGGCAGATAATGACATGTGCGGGTAGTAGGCTCAAAGCCATCAGACTGCATGTTTGGAAGAGAAAAGGAGGTGTTAAAAAGTTTACTTGATTTGGTGCTATTTGCAAATGAATCTGCATAACATTTATTTTCGCCCAAACTGTCAGGTACTCAAAAAGAGCCTAATTTTAGTATATATATATATATATATATATATATATATATATATATATATATATATATATATATATATATATATATATATATATATATTGCCGACTAATTGGATGGATTATATATTTTTTTTTTTACAAAGGAAAATATATGCAGTATTGTGGTATAAAACAAATTAAAACTCAGTTCCAGCAGTGTTGCAGTGTTATTTCATGAGGCCTATGTACTGTAACTAAACCTGTTTTCCTCCTACCACAACCAGCCACTTAAGCACCAAGGCCATTTTTCCACATGCAATCCAACACCGTTCCCCCTTTTAAACTGTAAATAATAGAGACACAGTACATTCTGCCACAAATTACTCCTCGAGAGGAAGGGGGCTCAAGTGGAGCATTATTTTGAAGTCTTTCATCTAAATTTCAGTGCAGATCTCCAGGCCCCTTGTAACTCATTAGTTTCTGTATGAGGAGTGGGAGGCTGGGAGTACCATAAAATACACTTTTGCTCTCTTTGATCTGCAGGAAGCTGGGTCTATGTTAAAGGATTGCCCACCTAGCAATTCATAAATAAATCCTTTGCAAAGTACTGTTTTTTCTATACCTTGTAGGGAACTAGCAGGCCCGCTCCTGAAAAATTATTGGTATTTAAAATGATTCCTGTGTGACTAATAAACACATTTATTTCCACATCCTGTGCACTGCACTGTACTTCTTCGGAAACCAGGCTGTTGGCTGTCCTGTCTGTTTCCCAAGGTTGTTTAAGCTGTAGGCACACAAGGTTTCTCAGTTCTTTCTTCAATCTGTAACCAACAGACATGGAAACAGAATATGATAGAATAAGATTCATAGGTTTAATTCCCTTTAGGGGGGCTGTTTAAATACCTTTGAAAGCAATTGCAATTGAAAAATGATTTTTTTTACTGCGTAAAATTGGAAGACTATTGCTCTGCAAAGGCTTAATAATTTGTGGTTATGTACAGCTGGTACAAAAATTGCGCTTAATTTCAGTTCCCAAAATATATCTTTTGGCAGCACGGTGCTTTTAGAAGCAGCTGGAACAGAATGGACAGCTCATGCCTGGAAGAGAGAGACATAACAAACTACATTATTATTTAAAAGGGCATAACTAATGAATAACATAAGGACTTTGGCTTCATTGTTAATGCTATAGCATGGCAGTGCACAATTGGTTTGTGCTTCTCCATAGGAAGTGTACCATAAAGGAATGGATTTTTTATTTTTTCCATTGCTGTCATTCAAAAAGGAAGCACTAGATTCACCAATGTTAAATATTATACTGCCAGATTTCTTTGAAATGCAAGCTGAGTAAAAACAAGCCTTTTCTAATATTTTTTTGTTAAAATAATAAATTCACAGGAAACAAAAGTTGCTATGACCACAGCAAAGTCATTGTTCCAGTATGGTGTGGAGGGGGGAACTTTCTTTTATTGTTTTATTGAAATCATATTTCTCAATTAAGATGCCAGTAATCCTTGCAAAATTTCCCTTGAGAGGTGGTTTCAAGGTACAATTAGGTACAATTAAAAACACAGAAAGAAAGAGTGGATTATTCAGTAAATTATTTTAAATTACTCCTTTAATTACATATCCTAAATTGCTGACATTCAAACATGTAAATCATTTATACAGTGTAGGGAGAATTGGTGTTTAGATTCCCAATTAAAGATAATTAATTAACATTTGTAATGGTTTAATTCAGTTAGCCCTCAGAATACCCATTTCACACAGACGAGTTTTGACAGCTCAGAACCGGCACTGATTCGGTATTTTGGTCTGTGTGAATTGCCTACACCGTCACAGAGCCGTCATATTTTATGCCGTCTCTGAACCACCCCTCTCAAGGCACTGAACCATCTCAACTCCTGTGTGAAAGGCTATGCTGGCACTGAAGCGCTACAGTGGCCGTGGATTGAAAGTCAACATCACATGTGACTGTATACCGGACGTGTTGGGTATTTTTGTCGTTGGTGTTACACGCTTTCATTTTTTTCAAATACAATGGCTGATCAAGAACAAGGTTGTAATTGCAGACTGGAAGAAGTTAAGCAATTGCTAACTTTAGAATTCTAGGAGTGGCAGTGTGGCAGGGTGCCCGCACTCTGTGTATATTATTATTATTATTATTATTATTATTATTATTATTATTATTATTATTATTATTATTATTATTATTTTTAGAACCAGGAAATGATGGAACACACTGAGACTTGAAAAACTTCTGAATGAACAAACAGACTTAGAAACAAAACGGCACAAGGGCCAAAACAAAACAGACAAACAAAATCCGGAACAAACAGTAACAAGTATAATCAAATCTTTATAGCAGCAATTGTTTAGTTTCAGACTCACGTGTTACGTCCCACCTCTAACGCTCTCCTCCATACAGATAGACTGCAGCTTTTTTATGGTTGTGACCGAGGGACTAACTGGCTAGCAATTAACTTATTATCCCTCAGTCACATTGTGTACGGGTTTACTGACTGTCAGCTAATTAAACACTCAGTAGCTGATCAGTCACGCATTTCCACAAGGTAATTTATAAAACAAAACCACACTCATCTTGCATTTTAAATCATACATAATAGTACACAATAATCATATGGGCTTTACACCGGTAATCTTTATAATAATAATAGTAGTAATAATAATAATAATAATAATAATAATAATAATTCCACAGAGGTCGGGCATCCTGCAGCTACAAAACAGATGCAGCACTTTTATGCAATAGGTAGAACTTTTTTTTTTTTTATGGTCAACAAGCCGACAACTTTTAATACATTGCAGTTGGTATCAGACGGCTGAATGAAAATAATATTAATAATGCATCTCCACTTAAATATTTTTATTTACATTTTCCACATATATACACATATATTATTAATAGAGAGGACAAAGCGAGCACAGGGAAGTTTACAGTACACTACAGTTCTCCCATTAAAAGAGAAATATATATATATATATATATATATATATATATATATATATATATATATATATATATATATATATATATACACACACACACACACACACACACACACACACACACACATATATAGATAGATAGATAGATAGATAGATTTTTTTCTTTAAGTAGCTTGCCCACATTATTCTACTTTATTTATTTATTTATTTATTTGCTTTGTTTTGTTTCCGTTGCCATGAAAACATTCTCTTAACTGACAGGTTTGAAAGTTGTACTCACATGATCCCTTTGGCTGTGTGAAAGGGTGCGAGGATGGCGATGGAAATAAAAACAATAAAACACACTACACTGTTATAGCTTGTACATTTTATCAAAAGTTTGTAAACAAAATAGGGTACAAAAGTAGAAATGAAGATTAATATCAAATTAGCACAAATCAGCATATTAGTCTCAGTAAGCAACAATAGTCATGTAATATCTCAGCTTCGGTGTAGGCATTAACTTTGTGTAAAAGCAAGCTTTCATTAACTTCTCTGTAAACTGTCTCAACAATAACATGACACTTCCAAGTCAGCATGAGTACATAACAGTATAACTGTCTGAGTAAATATGAGTCAGTAAATAAATGAATATAAATTCATTGAATACTAGTCAATGGGAGATTACAAAAGCATAATCAATTGTTTATCTATCTGTTGTTAAAATTAGAATTCACACCCACTGATTTATTCTTAAAAACAACCTCAGCACCTCTTATTTCATAGATTGCTTTGTAATTGATATAGCTGTTTAGCTGGCAATTTACTTTCATGAAAGATTAAAACTAGCCCTTTTGTTATAAAGCAAAGTATGACCCACCCTTTCACATTTCACATCACCAAGCTTTCTACAAATATACATTTATTACATTCCCCAAGTATAGTTTCTATAATTCTCTGCTGTTTGTTCAATTAGAGAAAATACTTCATTTAGATTGCAGTGTTTATACAGTGTTAGATGATATTCTTTCAGTAAAATGAACTGATTCCAGGTAGGCCAATTCAGTCCATTAATTCATTTTTAATGATTCACTTTCCTGTTTTTCCATGGCGATCCCAGCTAATGGAGGTCTTTTAAGTCCTTCAACAATAATTTTGAGTTTTCTTCAAAGTTTATTGAGTCATTAGGGTGCTTTCTAGATGTTGTAGCTGGCAGTTCAAGTTGTTAAAAGCTTTTTTCTTACTGACAAGACTGTTTTTTTTGTTTTTTGTTTTTTGTTTTTTCAAACTTGGTTGAGCATGGGCCTTAGAATTTATCAGTGTTGCTATGGAGATGAGGCCAGATCGTGCAGGTGCTAAAGTTCTAATTATAAAGGTGTTTGACCCTTTGTCCACTTCTGTGGTTTCACAACAATTCACAGGAGAAGACAATGGTATAACAGCTATTCACATTTTAGTTTTAAATATGGTTTCTTTTGTATTTTTTTCTGTCTTTTTTTTAGCAATGTGACTTGAAATAATATATTGATAAACCTTCAATACCAACTAAAATCTTATTTGCTACAGAGAAGCAACACAAATGGGAAGCATAAGAAGGAATTATCTATAGGGGTTGGTCCAAAAACTGGATGCTACCATAGCACTGACAGGTGTGATGAGCTTTCTTGGTCAACCTGTGCAGCACTGACTGTGTTTAAATTGTTCCTGAGATGTATACCTGACCATTGCTCAATGATTACATCGGATTCCTTCATGGGAACTGAGGGTTTAATCCTACATTAAGCCAAAGGTATCACTTGAGACTGTTCCTCATGAAACATCAGTGACATCAGCTCATACTATCATCCCGCTATTGAAGCCTTAGCTGCTGCTGGATATACACTGAACAAAAATATAAATGCAACATGCAACAATTTCAAAGATTTTACTGAGTTACAGTTCATGTAAGGAAATCAGTCAATTGAAATAAATTCATTAGGCCCTAATCTGTGGATTTCACATGACTGGGAATACAGATATGCATCTGTTGGTCACAGATACCTTAAAAAAAAAGGTAGGGGCGTGGATCAGAAAACCAGTCAGTATCTGGTGTGACCACCATTTGCCTCATGCAGCGTGACACATCTCCTTTGCATAGAGTTGATCAGGCTGTTGATTGTGGCCTGTGGAATGTTGTCCCACTCCTCTTCAATGGCTGAGCAAAGTTGCTGGATATTGGCGGGAACTGGAACACGCTGTCGTGCACGTTGAGCCAAAGCATCCCAAACATGCTCAATGGGTGACATGTCTCCTGAGTATGCAGGCCATAGAAAAACTGGGTCATTTTCAGCTTCCAGGAATTGTGTAACCCCACCGCCACCATGGAGTACTCTGTTCACAATATTGACATCAGCAAACCGCTCACCCACATGACGCCATACACGTTGTCTGCCATCTGCCCGGTACAGTTGAAACCAGGATTCATCCATGAAGAGCACACTTCTCCAGCATGCCAGTGGCCATTGAAGGTGAGCATTTGCCTACTGAAGTCGGTTACAAAGCCGAACTGCAGTCAGGTCAAGACCCTGGTGAGGACGATGAGCATGCAGATGAGCTTCCCTGAGACAGTTTCTGACAGTTTGTGCAGAAATTCTTCGGTTGTGCAAACCCACAGCCAGATGTGTAGGTCCTGGGCTGGCGTGGTTACACGTGGTCTGTGGTTGTGAGGCCGGTTGGACGTACTGCCAAATTCTCTAAAACAACTTTGGAGGCGGCTTATGGTAGAGAAATGAACATTCAGTTCTCTGGCAACAGCTCTGGTGGATATTCCTGCAGTCAGCATGCCAACTGCACACTCCCTCAAAACTTGAGACATCTGTGGCATTGTGTTGTGTGACAAAACTGCACATTTTAGAGTGGCCTTTTATTGTTCCCCTGTGTAATGATCATGCTGTTTAATCAGCTTCTTGATATGCCACACCTGTCAGGTGGATGGATTATCTTGGCAAAGGAGAAATACTCACTAACAGGGATGTAAACAAATTTGTTCACAAAATTTGAGAGAAATAAGCTTTTTGTGCGTATGGAAAATTTCTGGGATCTTTTATTTCAGCTCATGAAACATGGGACCAACACTTTACATGTTGCGTTTATATTTTTGTTCAGTGTATATAGTCATGTTGCGAGAGTCTGTCTATTGACATGCACCAGAAGTGTATTCATGGTCCCTGCTTCAGCTTACAGCATGCAATCAACTAGTTAAGATGCTGGCAACTAGTTTTGCATTACATAATTCCTGCCAGCACAGCAGCACCCTCTAGAGCAGTGCTGCCCAATGGTGTGACACTGCAACATCGTTGTAGCCACATGTACTAATTTTAATAGAAAACTCTCTACCTACACTTACATAATACAGATAAATGTACTACAACACTGTAATAATTTTGTTAGTAGGTTGTTGTGATTAGGGGTCTGGATCATGTTCGCTATTTGAAGAGTGTTGTAATAAGTAATAAGTCTATTTTGATGATGATGTAAACATCTTCTGCTCATTTATTTAATCTTACAGTGTTTTCCTATAGGGTGTATTTTTTTAAGCCACTTATTATCATTACTATATACAATAAAAAATACAGTAACATGAGGTCAGTGAAACTACAAGTTTATAAATGTATAAATATTGTAAAGTTACAAAATGAGAATGAAACAACACGACCTTTAGAGACCTTACAGTAAATTGAACTAAAATAAAAATGTGTTTTTCCACTTCAGTGAAATGAAAGTAAATAGCATCCACTTTGAAAAATAAACTACGGGAAGTCATTCTAGGCATTAGTGTTTCAGGAGTTTAATTGAGGAATAAATAGCTAGCAGCACCCAGTCATTGGAAAGCCACTAGACTTCTGACAGCCTCATCACTACAGCTTTAGAAGACCTTGGGTTGCACACCATGATAAGTAGGCATGCCAGGCTTAAACAGAATTCTGCCTATGGCGGCAAAGAAAAAAAATAACTTCAGTGCGTCGATCTATTTCCCACAAATCATGTAGCCATGACTCCATCAAGTAACGTTTTGCAATTCCCATTGTTTTGTTGACTATTCTACTCGAGAACCTGTTGATTTTTCAAACATGTCAGGAACCGTTAAACTCGTAAATCCTATGCTTTGGTTATTTTGGGGATTCATTAATAAATGTAGCTGATGTTATTATATTTTAATAATGTTAAATAGTGTTTATGTTTTAAAATGCAAACCCTCAGCTGAAGTGATGCTGAGGAGATCAGGGTATGTCTGTACTGTTGCTACATTACAGTAAATAAAATAATAAGATACTCTCCTTCCTATCCATCTCTGTCTCTCTCTTCTGCTATTCAGTCACCAACTATGATGTATTACCTCAGTCTCTCAATGTCACCGTTCTTCAGTAGCTATACATTAAGTGTTTATCTATCTGTCTTATTCAATATCAACCATTGTAAGTATTCAGTAACCACCCACCCTCTCACTCTCACTTGGTCTCGCTCTCTCACATCTTTCTTTTTTATTATATATTACTCCAAAAGTAAAGGAGCAAACATTAAAATCCAGTGACCCCTGTGATCTGGCTGGGCGCCTGCGGGCTTGCCTGTAAGCTGCCCAGAGATAGGTTGTCCTCGGATGCTGTAGCTCTGGGTGGCTGCAGGGTGAGCCTGCAGTGTGAAAAGAAGCGGTCGGCTGACGGCACGTGCTTCGGAGGACAGCGTGTATTCATCTTCACCGCTCCAGAGTCTGCGCCGGGGTTGCAGTGGTGGGCTGAGCTTAAAAATAATTGGACATTACTAAATTGAGGAGAAAAAAATAAAATTAATTGCCGACCACTAAATAATTTAAAAAAAAACAAAAAAAAAAAAAAAACAGGATTTCTATATCTTCCGCTAAAATTCCCTCTATATTATATACATAATCATTCTCATTAATAAGCACATTTGCTATCTCCTCTGTGTTATATACGCAAGCATTCTCTTTAATAAACGCAACATTTACAGAGTAAAGCTATGGCATTGCCATGAAAGTTGATGTGAATCAGGCTGCAGTCATTGCGCTGTCAGTATTATTCAGGGATGGTTGATGGGAATGAAGTCTGTTAACGATGATGTGTTTTGCCCCAACTAAGGGTGGTGAACTTCAAGAACTACACCTTCATCCAGCTGAATGAAGAGTTCTCGCGGGGGAAGGGGCTGGACGTGGGTGCCCGGGCCTGGAAAGGAAACAACGTTCTCCTCTTCTTCTGTGACGTGGATATCTACTTCACCTCAGAGTTTCTCAACTCCTGCAGACTAAACGCACAGCCAGGTGTGGCTGGGAACAGTAAAGTCAGAAGGACCATTTTGTGAACGTGTTTGTTACATTGGACAAGTCATTAATATGAGACTGCTGGCAAGCCACATACTTTTTGGTAACGAAACTTGTATATGAAAACCCATCCGCACATAAGTGTTGGGCTTGGCATTAGTCTGATATTGATGACTTCTCAGTATAATCAATGCACCATGTACAAGGAAGCATTTGTAAAAACAAAATATTAAAAGAAAAATGTAATTGTCCTTTCAATAATGAGTTAACAAAAAATCTGTCTGGTGTACATATAATTATTCCAGAAAACAAGATATGAAAAGTCAGATCTTGCTTTTATCTGCACCTATACTATATTATATACCCACATCCGTCTTCACATAATTGTATTCTTCTGATGTTTGCTGACATAAACTGTTACCTTTTGTTGTTTGTTTTTTTTAGGCAAAAAGGTTTTTTATCCAGTCCTTTTCAGTCAGTACAATCCTGGTTTAATCTACGGCCATCATGATGCAGTACCCCCAATAGAACAACAATTAGTAAGTATTTATCCTTTACTGACCTAGTCCTTGTCATTGTAGTGGTGCTGTAGTATAAATTATTTTAAACTACAAAAGAATAACATTTTCTATTATGGATTTATTCTTCAAACCAGGGGTCACATTCACAAAGCATTTACCACCGTGCTAAGCTATCAGTAAAGGAAAACAAAATGTTGATGTTAAAAAACTTGGTAAATGGTAAATAACTCAGGAGTTTACTCCATATTTTAATATTAATAGTAAATGTCAATCTTTTCTTTTTATTTAGGTTTTTAAGTGTAAGTGGGTTAATTATGTAGACTGCCAGACAAGACCCTGGTCTTTGCAGTACTGGGAAAAAAACGTAAATGTAGCCTCATTTTTTTTTTAATATACTTGTGATGAGTCAAAGGGGTTTCGGTCTGTGATTCAGCCTCCCGACAGTAGGTGGCATCAAACCAACTCGGGACTTCCCTTACCAAGATCTCGTGACCATGGCAAAAGTCATCTTTTGAGGGGCGGCACCTTGGTGAGGGGCGGAAGTACGAGTATGTAACTTCCAGCCACTGGAGTCAAGTGAAGGATAAGGACACGTGTCGGTTGGGGATTGGTGTTCCACTGACTACAGAGGCGGGACATTACATACTAAAGGGAACGTACTACTGTGTTCGGGGTTGGTCCGAAAGTAAAAGTAGGAGGAGTCACGGGTGAAGGGAGATACTGGTTTTGTGCAGCGGGTTTTTTGAAATACTAACATTTCTTTTGTCTTTTTTTTGTTTATGATCACCACGAAGACAAATTAAAGACGAGTCATCAGTTTGTTTTGGATTTCACCCCTGCACTCCTTCCCTCACACCATTTTGTTTTTCGTTTGTTATTTAATCCTTTTTGTTGTGTATAGAAAATAAAAATAAATTATTTTATTTCTGTACACATAAATTACTGTCTGGACATTCCATTTAATACACTCTCGCCTCACAATACTGTAAACTAAATAAGGCTAAAAACCTGTTTCACATCAAACTGGCTTCTTATTACAAATGATTTCAGACAAATTCCAGTGGAATGGGGAATCTGTTTTACAATTAGCCTTTTTGAAGACAAATAAGCTAACTTAACATTGGATTGCACTAAACTGTTTACTTCCTGCCCATTCCTGAATGATTGACTAGATATTTCTGTTCTTGTTTTCGTGTGATTGTGTATATTGTATCAGGGTACAAGTGCCTAGTGCCTCAGCCTGTCTTCCTGGAAACACTCCAGCATATAAGAATTTGCATCTGAAATTGGTGTCCCTGGTAAAATATTCATACATGGAGCAAGACATTAACTTTGTATATATGACACCTTTTTATTACTACCTATACAGAATTAGTAGGTGGCATATTGCTTTTCATTTTACCCCAAGAAATGTGTTTCTGCAATAGTGATATCACTTTCAGCTAGTTGAATGTTTTTCTTTTGATAGGTCATCAAAAAAGACACAGGATTCTGGAGAGATTTTGGATTTGGAATGACTTGTCAATATAGATCTGATTTCATTAACATAGGTAAGCTTGTGCCTACAGGGAAAAGTTACTGGCTGCTGTGCAATATAAAAGATAACAAACCTGTACATGAGATAATGAAATGGAACCAAACTGCTAGAGCTTGTAGGTGGAGAATACAACACATGCATGCTGATGATATCCCCAACAGCCTGGTCAGAGAGTTTTCCAGGCAAATCTAAACATTTGAAACTTGTATGAATGCCTACAATGTTAAACGAGGCACAGAAAACAAAGAAAGTCCGGAGAACACTAGAAATCAGCACAGCGTACCAAAACATCAGCATTCTTACATCACAGGGGACATCTATCACTAGAGGGAGAGATAATATAAAAAAATAAAAAGTTTGTTAAGCTGTCCTTTCCTTCAATCAGGTCGAATACGTTTCTAGAAGCTGTTTGCTCAACTAGTCTACCATTCCGTTTGATAATAACGGAAGTGTTTAATTTTAATTCCGTGAACTTTAATTCCGTAAGAACTTTGATTCTTGTCACGCTTGGGAGTGGCTCAGTGTGTTCTTCCAAGGTCAGTGTTGAAAAACAAGATGTTGCATCTCATGAATCTCATTTTAAATGCATGATACATTTAATACCTGCACAAACATATACAACTCAGACAGGTACAAGAGTGTAACCTCTAAGTTATGCACAAATCCCAGCAGAAGCCTTCAATTATCTCGGTGTTTTACAAGAGGCATTTTCTGAGAACCAGGTACTGCCTATAGCAGGGAGTCTCAGCCTTTTTGCTTCTGAGGCCACACCCCCGTGGCCCACCATATACACACACACACACACACACACACACACACATTTTATATATATATATATATATATATATATATATATATATATATATATATATATATATATATATATATATATATATATATCAGTGGTGGCTCATCATTAGAGACTAGAAGTGAAAATAAAAAGTACCCTATGTCATGCTTTCCAAGGTCTTCTATATTGCTATTGGCTAATGTAGCCTCAAAATGGGTGGGAGTTTAGCTTCATTATTCTCACTAATGGGGTTTGTAACCCACAGGTTTGTAGCCAACAGGTGTGTAGTGGCTTGTTTTGTCTTGAGTTCAGGAAAGTATTACATTTGTTGAGTAGACCAGACAGATGCGCTGCCAGCTGTGGTTTGATTACGTCAAAGTCAATGTTTCGTTCCTGAATGAAAGCATATAAGAGCTCAAGCATATCAGCAATCCCCCAACAGACACGAACTTTCCAGAACTGTAGTTTCCTTTTGAATGCATCCGTTCTTTCACGCTGGGCAATAAAGTGAGTGCTTCCACCTTGCATAGTTTTATTCAGCCTATTAATTTCACTGAATTTGCCTGCAAGGTAACCTAGTTTTGCCAGCCACGTGTCATCTTTCAGTACTTTGGCAAGTTCGGGTTTCTTATCAGCTAAGAATGTACGTAACTCTTCCTTGAGATTAAATATACGGGTAAGCATTCTGCCTCAAGGTAGCCATCTCAGCTGTGTATGCATGAGCAAGGAATGGTGCTCTGCGTCCACTGTCACGCAGCCGATCAGTGCACTGCAAAACTATCTTCTGACATAAAAGCGATCTGTCGTTTGACATTGGTATTTTTGCCAGTTCCTTGGCCTGCTGCTCTCCAAACATTTCCTTTACAATTTCAGTGGCACAGGTATTATCATCTCCGCAGCAATCATATCAGATCCTTAGATATTTTGTGCACCACTATGTACGATGACACTACAGCTTTTTTTATCCGCGGTCGTTGTGGATTTCATTGCGGCTTTAGTACCAAGCAGTTCCTTAGCCTTTCACTCCAATGCTTGGTAATTAAATATTTCTAATTTGGAGGGGGTTAAAACATTCATTGGACAGTACTTGTGCACAAATGACACACTGCGGATGAGGTATATCGCCACTTCAAGTACAAATAAAACCGAAATTCAAGTAGCTGTCTTCGTAATTACTTAATTTTTCAGGGTTAATGACGGCTTTATATTTTTTTACTCACAACACCACCTCTCGCTGTTCTTCAGTCCTTACGGTTGAACCTGTTGAGGGAAGTTCTCTATCATCACTTTGTGGGTTTTGTTGTTTTGATGCGCATGGTCGAATAAATAATGTATCCATATCTGGTATTTATTGTATGTGTTTCCAATGATTTTTCCTCTGCTTTGTAATCTGTTGTGCTTCTGCTGAAATAGCTGTATTACACTATGCGTAACCTGAGAATGCATTAATTTCGGCACATGCTCATGACATGCTGAAGCTAATAGGTTTTAGCAAGTCATAACCATGCAGGGAAAATAACACATTCTCCGGTTTATTTTTGGAGGACCCCTTGAAACCTCCTCAAAGCCCCCTAGGGGGCTGCGGACCCCCGGCTGAGAACCTCTAGTATATAGTGCTCTTTTTACTTCGTTCATAACACATGTTCAAGCAAGGCTTCGTTTGTGGGAAAGCGGCTTTCAGACCCGGCAAAAGGAACTAGTGAGTGCTTCATTTTGGGTACCCAGAAATGAAGATTTTGTTAATCTCTTGATTTCATCCCAAAAAACTCCACTTAAACGACATTACAGATGACAAATTCTACGTAAACAAACAAACTTGCTAATTACTAAAAAATGTAACAGTGATGTAAACCTTGTTTTTCCTGCTGTTTCTTAATTTTGTTATGGTGAGCTGACCTAATTGTGTTCAGGCAAAAGAGTCTCCACCCTTATAACAGTTTATCACTGTAAACTTGCACATTGATTTGTTTTAGTCTACTATGCTATTACCTTGCGTTACCATAGTTACTGTATTTGTGATTTACCATGCTTGCATGTAGTTTACCATGATTTCACTTTGCTGTACTTGAAGTTACTACACTTTATTACACAATTACCATAGTATACCACAGTTAACCTTTATAAGAATGTTAATGTTAAAACACACACACACCTCTGGAGAATCTGATGTACAGTATATTTTGCAAATGCGCCTCTGTAGATTTTTAATTGTTTCTTGTTTCACATCATTCTTTAGATATTGTATGAGAATATTGGACTGCATCATAAGAAATGAGCAGCAATTCAGGGGCGTCTATTTAATTTTTTATTTCATATTTTAATTAAATTTAAATTGAGAAAACAAAAATTGATTAACCTACTCCATGGTTTATTACTGTCAAGATCAAGTCATACAATTTAATGTACCAATATTATCAATACATGTAGAAATGTATCAAATGTGAACAGTGTGCCTGTATATACTGCCATCTAATGGTACATAAAACACATTGCAAATTGATTTTTTAGACACCAGCATAATTTCTACTGCTTTATAACGATGAAGGCATGAGCCAAATTGTTTGTCGTCTTATTACATCAAAATTCAGTGTATTATGAACAGACATTTTACTCTCTCATTTCTTGGGCCGGATTCACCAAGTACTTGCTCCAGTGCATGATTTGCATATTTTTTTTCCAGAAGGAAAACTAAACGTTAACCTTTAAAAAAAAACAAAAAAAAAAAAAAAAAAAAATGTTGTATGAATTGCTTCTTTTAAAGTACCTTAGAACTGAGGGAACTAATTTTAAACTTAGTAAATTATGTTGGGTACATATCTTCTAAAACAAAGTTCTGGAACTAAAAAAGAAAACTCCCATTTTCTTCATGTGTACACAACTTAACCAAGCAATAAAGTTATTTTTCATTGAATATGATGAAATTCAGAATAATGTACTCAAATCCACTTTCCAAGTGTTGAAGATAACCCCTGTGACAGGGCAGCAGACAGTGGTCAGGCAGGCAAGCAGGTAACACAAATGCGTTAAATGTAAACAATTGTTTGCCGACAGGTTGCAGTCTTAAGGTTTTAAAAGAGAGACACAGCTTCTGTTGTACAGAAACAGATTCAGACAAGCTCGCTAGCTGTAGAGTTTCTGTATTACAGTACCAAAATACAATGTGCTTTTAAAATCCACTTGGATCGCCTCTGTGCTGAAACCACTTACTTCACAAACTGTTCCTATTGCCTACCTCTCTGGACTTTCTGCGCCCCCCCAAATCTCTAACTCTTGTTACAGCTCTTTTCCAAAGAAGACACATTGCAATAAATAATGTTTGTGTCCAACAGGCGGCTTTGATGTGGACATCAAAGGCTGGGGAGGGGAGGACGTGCACCTCTACCGGAAGTACCTGCACAGTAACCTGGTGGTGGTGCGGACGCCGGTGCGAGGGCTCTTCCACCTGTGGCACGAGAAGCGCTGCGTGGACGAGCTGACGCCCGAGCAGTACAAGATGTGCATGCAGTCCAAGGCAATGAACGAGGCCTCGCATGGCCAGCTCGGCATGCTGGTCTTCCGACACGAGATCGAGGCCCACCTGCGCAAACAGAAGCACAAGACCAGCCTCAAGAAGACTTGAGGGCACAGCAATACCGACAGAGTGGCATATGCAAGGTGGAGGCTTTCAATGGACTCAATAAAACAGAATAACAATGATGCCAGGATTGGGACAGGCCCCGTGCAGAAAATAAATGTGTGGCATGAATCGAAAATGAAGCCATGTTTTGCTTTGTGTCACCCCTTTCAAGTTTCTTCTTTCATACATGTATGTTTTATATGAAACATATATTACATTATATGTGTGTACCATATCATAAATATGCATATGAAAGGTTAGACTGATTGCTGTATAACTGTATCTATATGAAGGATCTGGTGGTAGCTTTGATTTTTGTTAGATTTGAAACAATTTTGTTATTTATACAGACATTTGAAAAAAAATGTCTGTGTTATTTATGACAGTTGTGGGATCAAGAAACTACAGCCTTTTATAGCTGCAGTTGAAAGGGTAGGAAAGAAATGGCCCAATTCATTTCAGTGATATTCCTGAACGCATTGGCGTTGTTCTTGTTTGTTTACCGTAATTGTATACAGTATAATTAAATAGCAAGATCACTATACGTAAGTGCACTTTCCTTGCTTGCTTGGTAATGAGTATTAAATGACAAGCCTTTTTATCACTAAGCAATATTTTTGGAAGCTTGTGTTGTATTTATTTATTTTTTTGTTAATTCTTTCAAAGACCAAATATGTAGCTTCTGAAAGAGGACACAACAGCTAGCAACATCAGCACCATCCAGTTCAATCAACAAAAATCTGATTACTTTGGTGTGTGTATTTTGTTTTCTAAGACTTCCCCTTTGTTGTTGTCATGCATATGCTGGATATCTGTACAATACACAACAATGCATTCTGGGTTATCTAACTCAGGTTCCTTGATAATTCAAAATAAAGATGTTTAGAATGATCGTGTACCATTGCCTTACCTGTTCGTGTGCGTGTGTGTGTGTGTGTGTGTGTGTGTGTGTGTATATATATATAGTGCCTATAGAAAGTCTACACCCCCTTTCAAAATTTTGACCTTTTGTTGCCTTATAGCCTGGAATTAAAATGCGTTTTTTTTTTTGTTTTTTTTTCATTTATCTACACGTCCTACCCCACAACTTCCAAGTGAAAAAAATATTCTAGAAATTTGTAGAAAATTAATTAAAATTAAAAACTGAAATAGCTGGGTTGGATAAGGGTCCACCCCCCATGTAATAGCAATCCTAAATTAGCTCAGGTGTAACCAATCGCCTTCAAAATCACACACCAAGTTAAGTGGCCTCCACCGGTGTTAAATTGTAGTGAGTCACATGATTTCAGGATAAATTCAGCAGTTCCCTCTGCTGGGTAGTGCATTTCAAAGCAAAGACTCAACCATGAGCACCAAGGCGCTTTCAAAAGAACTCCGGAACAAAGTTGTTGAAAGGCACAGATCAGGGGATGGGTATAAAAAAATATCAAAGTCCTTGACTATCCCTTGGAGTACGGTCAAAACGATTATTAAGAAGTGGAAGGTGTATGGCACCATCAAGACCCTGCCTAGATCAGGCCGTCCCTCCAAACTGGATGACCGAGCAAGAAGTAGACTGATCAGAGAGGCTACCAAAAGGCCAATGGCAACTTTGCAAGAGCTACAGGCTTTTATGGCAAAGACTGGTCAAAGTGTACATGTGACAACAATATCTCAAGCACTCCACAAATCTGGCCTGTATGGTAGGATGGCCAGAAGGAAGCCATTACTCAAGAAAGCCCACCTTGAAAAAACACTCAGGAGATTCTGTAGCTATGTGGCAAAAAGTTTTGTGGTCTGACGAAACTAAACTTTTTGGCCTAAATGTAAAGCGTTATGTTTGGCGCAAACCCAACACAGCACATCATCCAAAGAACACCATCCCTACTGTGAAGCATGAATTTGTCAGGATAGAAGGTAAAATGAATGTAGCAAAGTACAGAGAAGTCCTTGAGCAAAACCTGCTGCCCTATGCAAGAAAGCTGAAACTGGGATGGAAGTTCACATTTCAGCATGACAACGACCCAAAGCACACAGCCAAAGCAATACTGGAGTAGCTAAGGAACAAAAAGTTAAATGAACTTGAGTGGCCCAGTCAGAGCCCTGACCTAAATCCATTCGAAAATTTGTGGCATTACTTGAAGATTACTGTCCATCAACGCTCCCCAAGGAACTTGACAGAGCAAAGTTGGTAGAGACCTATCCCAACAGACTCACAGTTGTAATTGCTGCCAAAGGTGCTTCCACCAAGTATTAATTCAGAGGGGTGGAGACTTATCCAATTATGATCTTTCAATTTTGTATTTTTAATATATATATTTTTTTCTCAATAGAAATTGTTTTCCTCTTAACAGTGTGGAGTATAGTGTGTAGATAAGTGGGAAAAAAAAATCCTAATTTAAATGCATGAAACTAAGGCAGACACAACAAAATGTGAAAAAAGTTCAAGGGGGTGTAGACTTTCTATAGGCACTGTGTGTGTGTGTGTGTGTGTGTGTGTGTGTGTGTGTGTGTGTGTGTGTGTGTGTGTGTATATATATATATATATATATATATATATATATATATATATATATATATGTCAACAGGTAAGGCACAAACCCATTTGTTTGTATTGAAATTGAAAAACTGAGTTCTCAATTATTTTAAACTCAGGACAATAAATAACAAAGTAAGACCCTGTCATACCAAAGACTGTACACTGTAATATGTTATATTTTGGGGGATGTATTGTGCTTTAAAATATGTGAAGTAGTATTTACAGGAAACTAAACTGTCATTCTTTCTTAAAGTAGAACATGTCGGATCTTGTTTTGAAGCTGTTGCATCTGTGAAAACTGAAAATGTGTCTTCGCCTTTGCACTTGCTTCAGAACACATCCCCTGGTCTTAAATGTTTGTAAATGATAGAAAACAAATACGGGAAGTACAGTTACTATGTTTTCAAACATCTAAACATATTGCTTTTGAGAAGCCTCCGTACAACAGAAATCAAGTTCATGTGGACAGAGATGTTAGAAGCCTTTTGTGTTCTGTGCCTTATGTTTGTTTTTTGGGGTTTTTTTTTGTTTTGTTGTGCTTTATGTTGTCTTGCATCTTGATATTAGGTTTATGTAGATGGATCTCAAAGAACAAATTGTTATGTGTATAAAATATCAATTATCTTAAGTCATTTTTTGTTTTATTTGCTGTTTCATGTTTCACACCCTGGTGACTTTTTTAAAGCTCAAGAAATGTAAGCAACCCTGTGGCCTCAATAGAACCATCGCCCTGTCCCCTGCAACACTCTAGTGTTATGACATACCCCGTTTGCTCGAGCTTTATCTTGGTAATGTGGGTCCTTTAAAAGACTTAATGTGATGACTGAAACAGAGAATTATACAAAGTGAAACTAAAAATACATAGTTAGGACCATTGATATTTCATTCACACATCAAATTTCCATGTAAGATTCATTTAGGCATTTTTAAAGCAGGTAAATGTTTCCTGTTCTTTAGTTATGTAATATGTCTTCTCCAAACTGAGGATTTCTTGTTAATTTAGATTTTAAAATAAATAAATAATAATAATAAAATAAAACTGCACAAATGGTTTTGTGGTTTGTTCTTTGGGGGCATTATTGATTTATTATTGATTATGGACTGCAGTGTGTTGATACTGAAAGAGCTCACTAGAAGGCTAGTCCTGGTTTAGGCATCTGACATGTTTTACTTGGAGAGGCTTCTCAATGGTGGGTCACCCAAGACAAGATTTACACAGAAAGCAAAGTTGCATTCTCCCATAAACCAGCTGAATGATGCTGGTGACGGAAACCAGCAAACATTTATAATTCCCTAATCACCTTAGCATTAGGAGACCCTTTCATGTCGTTGGATAGCCAGAGAAGTGGGCTGGGTTTAATACAATCTGAATTTGTAATAGAAGTTATTGCATATACAATGAATGGAAGTCATGGCTTTTTCACAACCTTAGCTCCTGACTAGCTGAGCAACTGAAGACTATTTTAGAGACAGTTATCTGCAGTTATAGGGCTCTAATCACTTTTTTTGACCTCTTGAACTACTCAGTGATTACAGGCAAATCCAAAATGACTCACATGAAGGCACTGCTTCCCATGGGTCATTGTGGCAAAGTGCCCGACCCTGTGTGTATTTTGCGTTGTGTGTCAATGTTGGTGTATAGTCACTGGTACACGGGATATAAACGGGTCTGTGTAACACGAGTGTTTAAAATGTGTATTTGTATTTAAGCACGAGGATTGCACAGCACTTCAGGTGCAAGTAAAACATAATAATATGCGTGCACGGGGAATTGCACTTTATTAATTCACATGCAGTTGTACCGCGACCCCAATTGAATGATTGATCAATTGAGTCTCGGTACAGCTGCATAAAAGCTACATGTTTTCACCTAGTCAGGGTTGTGTGTTCGGTGAGTGGAGAACGGGATTGGAGACGGAGGTAATTGTAAAAGTGATAAGTAAAATAAAAGCTCACCGTGTTTTGTTTAGTGTTAGTCAGTTTTGTTTGTCTTTTTATTTTGGCTACCACTGCCGTGTCCTGTGTTTTTGTTTGTTACCACCGTTGATTTTCTGTTCTGTTTATTTATTAAATGCTGAGCGAAACCATGTGCTCAGCTCCACCTCTGTGTCGTTTATTTCCTGTTTATGGTCTGAGGTCACTCACTGCAGCGGTCTTTGTGACATGTGGTATCAGCAATGGGATTACCAGCGCCTCCTAGATGCAGACCAGAGCCGGAAACACAATTTCTTGTTTAAAAAACAAAAACAAAAAAATAAACCAAAAACACAGGACACGGCACTGGTAGCCAAAATAAAATGACAAACAAAACGGACTAATACTAAATAAAACACGGTGAGCTTCTATTTTACTTATCACTTTTACAATTACCTCCGTCTCCACTCACCGAACACACAACCCTGAGTAGGTGAAAACATGCTGCTTTTATGCAGCTGTACCGAGACTCGATTGCTAATCAATCATTCAATTGGGGTCGCGGTACAACTGCACGTGACTTAATATAAGTTATTCTTTTTACTTGCACGTGAAGTGCTGTGCAATCCTCGTGCCTAAATACAAATATACATTTTAAACACTCGTGTTACACAGACCCGTTTATATCCCGTGTACCAGAGACTACACACCAACATCTAACACACAACACAAAACAAAATACACACAGGGGCGGGCTCTTTGCCACAGTCAAAACATATCTCAGGAGGTCATGGAATCTGTCAGGAGCCAAAACCTAAAATGAAAATGTACAATGCCTGAGCCACTAAAAGGTTTAATATATAAATTAAAAAATTGTTACGGTGAGCTTCTATTTTACTTATCACTTTTACAATTACCTCCGTCTTTATAGAGAAAAGTGTAAGGTACTGCACGCAGGAAATAAAAATGTACATTATAAATATCATATGGGAGATATTGAAATTGGAGAAGGAATCTATGAAAAAGACCTAGGAATTTTTGTTGACTCAGAAATGTCTTCATCTAGGCAATGTGGGGAAGCTATAAAAAAGGCTAACAAGATACTCGGATACATTGTGAAAAGTGTTGAATTTAAATCAAGGGAAGTAATGTTAAAACTGTACAATGCACTTGTAAGACCTCATCTTGAATATTGTGTGCAGTTCTGGTCACCTCGCTATAAAAAAGATATTGCTGCTCTAGAAAGAGTGCAAAGAAGAGCGACCAGAATTATTCCGGGCTTAAAAGGCATGTCATATGCAGACAGGCTAAAAGAATTGAATCTGTTCAGTCTTGAACAAAGAAGACTACGTGGCGACCTAATTCAAGCATTCAAAATTCTAAAAGGTATTGACAGTGTCGACGCAAGGGACTTTTTCAGCCTGAAAAAAGAAACAAGGACCAGGGGTCACAAATGGAGTTTAGAAAAAGGGGCATTCAGAACAGAAAATAGGAGACACTTTTTTACACAGAGAATTGTGAGGGTCTGGAATCAACTCCCCAGTAATGTTGTTGAAGCTGACACCCTGGGATCCTTCAAGAAGCTGCTTGATGAGATTTTGGGATCAATAAGCTACTAACAACCAAACGAGCAAGATGGGCTGAATGGCCTCATCTCGTTTGTAAACTTTCTTATGTTCTTATGTTCTTATGTCTCCAATCCCGTTCTCCACTCACCGAACACACAACCCTGACTAGGTGAAAACATGTAGCTTTTATGCAGCTGTACCGAGACTCGATCGATAATCAATCATTCAATTGGGGTCGCGGTACAACTGCATGTGAATTAATAAAGTTTACGTTTTACTTGCACGTGAAATGCTGTGCAATCCTCGTGCCTAAATACAAATATAAATTTTAAACACTCGTGTTATACAGACCCGTTTATATCCCGTGTACCAATGACTACACACCAACATTGACACACAACGCAAAATACACACAGGGGCGGGCTCTTTGCCACAGTCATAAACATATCTCCCAGTATGAGGTCATGGAATCTGTCAGGAGTCTTAAATACCTGAGTTTATGCATGAAAATGTACAATGCCTGAGCCACTAAAAGGTTTGTTAATATATAAATTAAAAAATTGTTAACAAGGACTGGACATCTGTGCCAAAATATGCTGGAGGTTATTCTGTCACTTAATTCTTGACAGAAATTCAATATGTACAGATTGGTTTAATTAGCCCAATGTGTCCTCGTTTACCCGTATAAAAAATAATGTAGCACTCTCCAAACACAGTATCTTTTATTATAATATACCGATGTATTGCGGTATACTATAGGAAACTATAGTGTTTTCAGACAGTACTTTTTATTTTTAACATTAAAAAAAAAAAAAAAAAAACTGGGATAACCATTAATACAGGATATTTTATATAACATTGTGTAATCAAAGAAACTACTAAATGATACTGTAGAAGTCTACTGGAAGCCATAGTATTTCAGGTTAGATTTCAAAATGTCACATTTTTCAATTTTTGTCAGTTTTTTGATAAGTATATGGAAAACTACGAAGCAGTATGTAATTCAATATGTTAACATAACATTATTCAGCAGGTTTCGTTCGACTTTGTGAAGTAAAATTAGTTAATTCTATGGGGGCGGGTGCAAAACTTTTTGCCATAGCTATAGATGTTTTTTTTTTTTTTTTTTTTGTTTTTTAATCTAAAATCTGTGCCAAGTTTATCCTGTAAAGACAGTTCACATTTTCATTAACATTTTTTTTTTTTTTTTTTTTTTTTGTAAAAAATGTGGAAATACAGATGAAGAGCTGAGGGTAAACAAGTGTGCTTTTAGCTTTTTATAAAAATATCAAAGGAGGTTTAAAGGGGATAGAATGAAACTGGTAATTAGGATGATAAATACAGGGCATTTAATTACCTATAGTTTGTTTTCCTTTGAAAAGTTAAACAAAAAAATGTATTTCCACAAACACATGTTGAACAGTGTCCCAAGTATCCTGCGTTCACAGTATGCGGTCAGTTTTTACCAAGCCGTGTATAATTGTATTTAATTTAGTATTCCCCACTGTTGATGAATGTCAAGTGCTTAACCTCAATTTACATGTACAGTATGGCATCATCAAGGAAATCAATTATTTGCTAATTATGTAGAAATTAGGAATATTAAAAGACTTGTTACGGTAACTATAAAGAATAGACTGCTACATTTCAAAATGTTATGTGGAGTTTTTTGTTTCTACCACTAGGTGGCAGCTATGTGAAGGTTTTTGACATAGTAACAGGAATTTGAAAACTATCAGAACTCAATCTCTTTCACGTGTTGTACTTTATTGCCATGGACTATGAAAGGTTTCAAAATGATTATGTCAGGCCACCTTTTAGCAGCTACATAACTTCAAGGTAGTTGTTTTATATACATTTTTATAAGGAGTGTGAACCCATGTTTTATCTATTATTAGCTCTTAAATACCAATGTGTGTTAATAGCATTATCCGTGGATTTGTTGGTTGTTTGCTTTTCTTTTTTAGATATACAGATTTACATCACTAAGATATTGTAAATAAAATATCTTCCTGATCTCTAATCACTTCTTGTGCGCTAGGTCACATGGCCAGGTTGCAGCTAGACCACTGGAGTGAAACTGAGCTATTGTAAGCACTCAGTAGAAACTGCAAAGGTGAAATGATCTAGAAGTACAAGTATAGATTTCCTGGAACACAGCACACAACACTTTTTTACACTTGTCATCAGTGTTGGGGAGTAATGCATTACATATAACACACTGCAATAGGCAGTGTGGTCCAGTGATTAAAATTCAGCGTTTATAACCATAAGGTCACCCGTTCAAACCCCGCCTCTGCCATTGTCTGACCCTGAGTAAGTCACTTAACTTCCTTGTGCTCCATCCTGTGGATGAGATGTTAACCCTTAGCAGTCCGTTTATTCAGGGCTTGTCAGGTCCAATTTATTTTCACACGTGCTGTTTAAAATATTTTTTTTCAGAGTAAAACAGGTTTAAAAGGCATTGCATGGCAAAAGGACATCAGTACTGCATCTCCAGCCAAGCCCCAGCCCTTGTTCGCTGTATTTTTCACATACCTCTTTATAGACGTGCATTCTGATAACTCCTCTCCTGAGCACTCATTTCATCACCAAACTCCTCAATAATGCGATCTGTCATTATTTTATTACTATATTATCTCAAAAAACTCACAAATATCCATGATATCTTTGAGCACTGGAGGCGGAAGCAACTATCTCCTTTGTTTGTGTTTGTGTTATCTCTGTGGTGCAGGGGCTATCTGTACGGCTCAGATACCTCCCTTTTTGTTCGGCTTCATTTGGCTTATATCGGTCTTACTTGGCCATTTTCTCGGCTTTTTCTGGAGAAGAAACGACTAGAAACCTGTGCTTGAAGTCTCTTTGATGATGTCAGACAGGGTCCGACATCGGACTGGAAAGGGAAAATTGTAATGTCGAACCTGGTCCGACATAGGACCTCAAAGGCTAAACCAATGTCCTATTGTAAGTGATTGTGCATATAATGCATAGTTCACAGCGGGTGTGGTGATGTCACAGACCAGGAAGCAGTACACAACAGATTGAATGTGGCACTGAAACTGCTGTAGGGGTGTATTTATTAATCAAACAAAAAAATTAAATAAAACAAAACAAACAACCGAGTATCTGTAGGGTTATCATAAACTAGTAGCAATCCATTTACTGTCGCCTGACGACCTGTCGTCCCGTCAACTCCCCAACTCTCACCAACTACTCAGGTAAAGCTTGGTCCTTATATAGAGGTGGCTAGGAGTTATTTACACAATTGGCAATCAATTAACTCCCAGCCACCTGTCACATTCCAAAATTGTTCAGTTAGGATCAAGCGTTAACCTCATCCTTGCCAACAAAGGAATATATATATATATATATATATATATATATATATATATATATATATATTATATATATTATGTGATATGTGTGTGTGTGTGTGTGTGTGTGTGTATATATATATATATACTAATGAAAAATGCAAATAATTATAATGAAAATAATACAAATAATATAGCGTACATCATATAAAGGGGCGGGGCAATCCGTCACAGCTATATAAAACTAAAGCTATTATATTATTATTCTTTAATTTTAATTACTTTTTTCAGTAACCTATAACTGAAATGGTTCCTTTTTCAGACAGGTGATGAAATGTGGTAATGGATTGTATTATATGTAAAAAAAATACTGACTATGGCTGATGCATAATGTGGAAATCAAAAAGCACTTCAGCAGTGCAAGTCAAACATTACCTTTCCTTTCATATCGTCGTGCTTGTCAGGGGAAGGACTAGTGGGCTCAATAGCTGGATCCTCAAAGAAACGTTCGAGCTTCAGCCTTGCCAAACCAAAAAGAAGATGTTTTGTAAAATATAAACTGTGCCTGAGAAGTACATATTTGTCACTGTAACTGTAACATTTTTTCAACGTAAAAACTGTAACAGATTACTTTTAAAAGTAACTGCTTGTTATAGAAGATACCAAAATGCAAGGCCCCAGGGATTTTTTTTAAATTGTATAATTATTCCTTTTGAATGCCTTTCTTCAATAACCCAAGTGAAGGGGAATTTACACAAACCAAACTTCATGTAAGTTATTTAGCTAATGCAGCTTGGGGAATGTACAATTCATACCATTGTACACAGCAATTTATAATAGGGTTTCCTTTATGCTTTTCTGTCTTTTACTATAGTAGTCCATTGGAACGTGATCTACTGCACATTTAACTGTAATCATAGTCCATGTTCATTAGGAGTCTGCTGTCTAATGTTTCAAAGTGTTATCATAATGTGCTGTTTTACCCAAGGGCTTTGTATACAAAGACAATACCTATGTGAGTACAGAGGTGTATGGATAAATTAAGATATTCTACCAATGGTCTCTTTTTCCTAAAAAACCACAACGTCAAGCACAGGCATACCTCCTAACCATTTCCAGCTTTCAGTTGGTTATTATAATATATCAGACAACAAAAATGTAATCCTGTATATATTTGTTACGATATATATATATATATATATAGTATATTATATATATATATATATACAGTAAATTCCCTTCCCTTAAATAAATTAAATTATCATGTACGCACTGCAGCACCGGTTAAAAGTCTGCTTGTTAGTATAGTGGGTCTAGTAGTTTGCTTGTGCATTTTGGTATAATGACTATTGTACTGGGATGGAGGGTGCTGCACGGAGCGCTCGCGTCAGGAGAGATCCTGCGTCACTTTCCCGACTCGGTCGCCACATGCCCTTTCTGCGGTCAGTCCGAGTCGGCAGTTCACATTTATTTCCTGTGCGCCAGGCTGCAGCTGTTCTTCCTGCTTTTGAAGAACCTTCTGCTGCAGTTCTGGCTACATTTTTCACCTACCCTCCTTATTTTTGGGCACCCTGTTCGTGGCTCCACCAAGGCAAGAGACCACCTGGTGAATCTGCTCCTGGCTCTTGCTAGACTGGCTAGCTACAAGACCAGGAAGCGTAAGTTCACCGAGGAGGGGCTCTTTGACTGCGGAGCCATGTTCAGGGCCCTGGTCCGGTCCCGGGTTAAGTTGGAGTATGCCCAGCGGTGTCTGCTGGTGACATGTCGGCCTTTGTCGGCCAGTGGGCTCTGGGTGGGGTGCTCTGTAACACCCCCCTTTTTTGTCTGAACATTTACCTGGTTGTTTTGTTTAATTAGTTAAATGCCTAACTATTTAGCATCCTCTTTCAAGAGGATTATAATTTGAATTTTTTCTCCAGTCGTCGCACTGATGGCTGGAGTTGACGTCCTTTTTAGGTATTTAAATAGGACTACTACTATAAAACAATAATAATAATTTCCCAATGCAGCTGGACAATGTCCCACCTCCCTGTCTTGTATATATCATTGATTCATTCTGTAGCGATCTGTGTGTGTTTCCCTCCCTGTATTCCTGATGTTTCTAATGTGTTTACATGCTGTAATTGAGTTTCCTGCTCTGTATTCCCACCACCGCTCTGTTTACCTCTGCCTGTGTAATTCAACCTGCTTGTCTGCATTCTGTGTGTCCCTTGTGTGTATTCTGCCACAGATGGCTTTGTGTGGCGTGTGGGTGAAGACGTCAGGTTCAGGAAGCAAGTGAAAACAAGTATGGACGCAAGAGTCCTCAGTGCATTTCTTAAATAATAAATATTTATACAAAAACACTAAACAAAAGGGCCAAACAAACAAACAGTAAATCAATAGTATGCTGGTTGCGAAACCAGCATATGCAGCAGTTGTTTAGTTCCTTTTACACACAGACTTATGTTATATATATATATATATATATATATATATATATATATATATATATATATATATATATATATATATCAGTTCCCATTGGTCTGAAATGTGAGGCCGAGGGCCAATGAGATGTGTGTAGACTCCGCAGCTGCATGATTGTGTTGCACTGCACACCTTCTGTTTGTTTCTCAAACTAACTAGCATCACATGCCATTTCACACCAGAAATTAAAAGGAATTCCCAATGTGTTTTAAAGCTTTGTCTGAGTATGACATGTCTTATGCTAATTTGATCAACCTATGCTGAGGATACGCCACAATATATTTTTACAGCACAGGGGAATCATCCTGGATTGCATCACCACCTATCCATGGATTTGAGATGAACCCTTAAAACAAGTATGCCAGAAACATACGACTGTACATTCAAAACAGAGCAAAACACAGACACCACCCTAAATCTCCACAATTTTATATCCTAAAGAACTTAAGATAATACTGTTACTACCAAGCGTCATTATAATTTGTTTCTCCAGGTTAATGCAAAAATGTAGGTGTGACGTACAGATAGAATGATGTAATGAAAGACAGCCATCTGATGTTCTCAACAACTTAAGATAAATGATGTGAATGCCAAGTTTCATGACAAATGGTTTTAAGCGGTTCTCCAGATACTGTATGCAAAAATGTGTGAAATGTGAAACACATGCATATGACCACTATGTTTGATTGATTGTATCTCTGGTAAGGGGATAGCAAGTAGTAAATGCAATCCAGAGGGTGCCATGGGGCTATAAGATACTGATAGTAAGGTAATCTCCTTAAGACTGGTTTCACATCCAATGATAAGTGGTAATCTTGGACTACATAATGTTAAGGTTGCTCATGACTATTGCTAATGGAAAGCGTCTTATAGTTTTCATGAATTGACTTATACCAATAGAATATGTGGGGTTTATGCCTGATCCCCAGTGGCTCCCCGTGTAAAAGCTCTCAGGTGAGGTGTTGTGGGCGGATCATGCAAGCAGGAGCTTGCTGGTTTGAATCCCCTTTTCAGTGTATCTCTGATCTTGGATGGGAGCCCACAGGGAGCAGAACACTGTCCTTCGCACTTTCATGGATTGGAAGGTAAATCAGCTGTGGATAGTTCTCCTCATTACAGTTCATGGACCTCTACTGGGCATGCCTGACAAGACCAGATGAAGACTAACCACGCTGAGTCTCAACTACAGGGTTCAGTAGCTTAACTTATTGCTTAATTTTGGCAATGGGAAATAGGTGGCTTGGTGGTCCAGTGGTTAGAGCCAGGAACTTGTTACCAGGATGTTCCCGGTTCAATCTCCGCTCAGACCTTGAGCAAGCAAATCATGAATCCTTCAGATGCAACGTTAAACCAAGGTCCTACTGTAAGTGACTTTGCAGCAGCAGTTGATGCATAGTTCACTCCCTAGTCTCTGCAAGTTGCTTTGGATAAAAATGTTTTTAGTCTTGTTCCCCTTTCTTAATCAAAGATATTCTACCTGTTCCTTTAAGTCCTGATTTCAAGAGTGACCTTCGTACTGTTGATTTGGGTGATGTCATAGACGTTGGTTTTTATTTTTTCTTTAATGGCTGAGGTATCCTTTTCCATTGCTGCTCTATCATGAACATGGACATGTTATGAAGGTTTGTTTAATGAATTGCAAAGTAAATTATGCTTTCCTGTCAACAGCAGGCAAACACAGTACTTATACTTGGTTTAAAATTGGCACCACAAAGGTCACAGTGTGTTAGCGAATAGATACTTGTACACAGTGGCACTGGAACCATTTTTGTTTAACCATATTTATGTTAAATGTTGTGGCTGGGCTGAGGCCTCCCCCTGTAAATAGTATGGTTTGCTTTGGGATTTCTAAATAAAATATGGTTTTGGTTTGGTTGTAAAAAATAATGGGTTTAATTTATTTAAATGTATGGCAGGGTTGTGAGGTTAGACCTTCCTGCTTGCCTAATTAAAAGGAATGTGCAGCAGGTGGCCTGTGGTGAACTGAACAATTGTCAATCAATTAACCCTGCTCACCTGCAGTGCAGTGCTGGTTGGGTGTTGGGTGTTGGCAGCCTGTAGGTGAAGGAGGAGAACCCTCACAACTGAGTGTGTAACAAAAAACATTTTTTTTTGTTCCTGGGTAGTAAGTGTTATTTCCTAATTGCTTATGCCTCAGAAGTATAGAAAATGGCTACTATTCCCCGCAAACTTTGCTTTTGTGACCAGGACAGTGATATTTTCAAAATATCACTATTTCCAATGGGAAAACGGGCAAATGTGTGTCTTTTCGTTCACATAAAGTCAGAAAAAAACAACATATGAATCCAAATTAACATGTATTTATACTAAAGTAATACAAAAATGACTACAAAAGATTTAGAAGTGAGTAGTTTTTCGAGATTTACGATTATACTGTAAATACAGTATAATTGTAAATCTACCCTAGTAACACTAGCTAAAGAATGTGTGATCATCACACACTCACCAGGTTTATTTAATAGTGCAATGACTTGGTAAGAATGGAAGCATGAAACAAGAGTTCCTCAAAAGCACAATCACTTTATTTTGCATAAAAGCACAGGTCAGCAATACTTCTCAGCAAGACAGGTTAAAGCAAGGCATAGTATATAAATCTTCTCCTCTCTCTCACCTGCCCTCCACACACCGAACACTCAACCCTGAGTGGGTGAAAATGTGCCTCTTTTATGTAGCTATACTGAGACTTGATTGCTAATCAATAATTCAATTGGAATCTCGGTACACCTGCATGTGAATTAATGGTGCTGAGCATGCTTCCATACTAATACTCACTCTAATATACACGTGGCGTGATTGTGAACTCCTCGTGCCTCAATACACATATACATTTTAAACACTTGTGCTCATTGCCCATATTATATTCCATGTACCAACTACAAATCATGAACATTAACACTCTACATGCAACATACCACACAGAAATACACACAGGGGCAGGGCAACATTGCCACAGGGCCCTACGCTATAGCATAATTTGTATATAGGTTAATCCGGCCCTGCTGATAAGCAATCCAAGAATAGTTAATAGCCTATCAAATCAGAAGAGATGGCATGGCTGTTGTTGAACAATTCTGTTTTTATCCACTTTCTTATCTTGAATGTAGCAGATGAATATGCTAGACATCCTGTCATTAAATATTCAGTATATTTAACCCTTTATTTTATGTACCATATAGAGCACTACACAGACAGTTCACAATTTGTAACATGGTTCCACTTGCAACCACAATCTACAATTATAATGCTGCATACTTCTATGTTAAAACAAAACAAATTACTTGAATCTAAATTATACTGTAAAAACGTGACGGGTCTACACTCGCATAGACCGGATATTTTATAACAGCAATAATGAGAACTTCAAAGTCACATGTCTAACAGAATTATACAGGGTTGCCTCATCATGAATAAAAGCTATTGCTGGATTACTGTCAGCTCTGGAGGTAACCATTTTAATATGGCCTTGGTCACAAGTAAAAGCTATTATTATTGACACCAACTATATTTAAAATCTTATGATAACCCATATGATGTTGTTATTTATTATGATATATGTGTTTACTGTACAGTGCATATATAGAAACAGATGCATTTTAAGTTTACAATGTATAATTAAACATATTTGTCTGAACATGATTCTATGGGTTAACATAAGTTCTGCGATAATGTACAGTAAGTATGGGTCCCAAACTAAATAACACTATCAACGAATTTAGAATGAACACTAACTACAGTCGCAGACAAAAGTATAGGCACCCTACACTTATATAAGATATTAGATATAAGATAATTAAAGATAACAGATTAAGGACAAGCATTTAGTGAACATTAGCTATAATTAATTTGACAAAGACCAAAATACACAATTGCTGGTAGTTTAAAAAACTAATTTGATAAGAAAACAAAAGCACTTAAGCAATTTTAAATATTTGTTCATGACAGAAGTATTGACACCTTTACATTAAACGTCACTAAAAAAACAAAACAAAAACAACAACAACAACAAAAAAACAATAGAACCAATTAAATACATTCATTGATTGAAAAAAATCTATATATAATTACACAGTATAACTACTTGTATAATAAAGTCAATAGCCAGAAAGATAGGTAATTGTTTCCAGCATCTGTTGAAGAAGAACATTTTGGGAACACACCAGATGATGGTCAAGACAAAAGAGTTGGAGTCACGTTTGAGAAAAGCAGGTTTCACCAAAAAGATGTAACGTACTGGTTAAGAATTGTAGTCATTTTCGTAACGTAAACCGTAATAAAAGCAAAGATGCAGGAGCGCCAATACTTTTGTCATGAATGAATACTTTAAATGAAATACATTTGTTAGTTTTCTTATAAACATAACTTGTCAAATTACTAGAAATGGTGTATTTTGTTTTATTAAAAAGTGGTTCAAGTTTACTAAATGCTTGTATTAAAACTGAATCATGATATAATAAGCATAGGGAGACAATACTTTTGTCTGCACCTGTACTGTACTTTTCAAAAAAAAAAAAAAAAAAAAAATAAAATTGATCAGAAAACGTGACTCAAGGTTAACATTCATAATCACTTCAGGAAGGGAGTGATAGTACGTGAAGACACGTAAGGAGTGTTTCGGCAATGGGCAGATCCAAGATTACTGGATGATATGCAGCATTTGGAGGCGGTGCTTTTAGACGTAGTTAGGGTTTCGTGTTATACTGGCAAGGACGCTATAGGCTGTTCCATCTGATCTTCAAAATGACAACTGAAATCCAGTCTCAGAAAACACACAGCAGGATAGGATTTTAACTCACTATCAACACCAGAGAGAGGAGGGCCGTAGATGAGATAGGGTGAGAGCAAGGCTTAGCGCCCGTGTGCTTCAGTATATTGTAAGAGTATTATTTTTTTTTTCAAATATTTTTTTTTAAAGGTAGTGGCAATTGGCAATTACTTTTTTTTCAACTAAGATTTAATGGAGCAATACTAATCGTTGCCTGTATATCTTTTAATAGACTGCAAACTGTATTAAAATCAAACCGCGATATATTAAGCCGCTAGTTAGCGTCCGGTTTTTTACTTGGCTTTTCTTTTTTTACGCAAATAAGAATTTGTATTTGCCTTTAGATTTTGGGTGGGAGTCAGAAATCGCAGCACAAGGAGCAGTAATTACCTTTAAAAGACACAAGAAAAAGACGAAAAACATGTTTGACGGAACAGCAGCCCCATTCATTGTCCTTGATGTAGTCTGCGTTGTCCTGGGTATGTATAGGCGTGCATTGTTATGCTATGTTATTGTGGGCAATGAAAAATGCATGTGGGGGTGTGAACATGTATTATTATTATTATTATTATTATTATTATTATTATTATTATTATTATTATTTTTTTTTTTTTAAGACAACAGAATACATTAATCGATAATTAAAATAAATACAATCAAATAATGTATGCTAAATACCGGTACCTTATTTATGCGTGTGTCCCTTAATTTTGTTTATGACCAAGGACCGGGTGATGTTGGTTATTAAGTACATTTTTTGTTTCTTAATTACAGCTGCATGGAGTGAGAGAATGTTGCATGCATGTTGAGCTGCAATTTGAGCTCTTTCAACGTGAAGAATTATGTTGTACATATAGATAAGTAATACAGATAGATAAGTGATCATAAAAATAAGTGGATGTAGTAAAATGACACATCACGTATGGTTTTAAAAATGGGAACCTTGAACCTGTTTATGCAAGCATGTTTGTTGTGCTTAGACTTCAGTTGAGACATTAATAATCCAACTATTAATAATTAATAATCCAAAGTAATCCAACCTCACCAATGCAAGCATAAGAAAATTTCCTTTTCTCAAGTTCCAGGCAGCGCTGTTCTTTAATGAGATCTGCAGCACCTAACCTCATAATAGGTCTTTAACTATATGCTTCATTAATTATATTGTAAAATGTCCATTCAGTGTGTGGTAGGGGTATTGTAGGCGACGTCTGGAAGAGTGTGTGCAAATCCTGGGCACATTGGGAAAATATGCACATTTTCTTTTAAGAATTGAAAACAGTTTAACTGGTGTTACAAAACTATTAACAAACACTTAACAATACTATTTTTTAAAATTCTTTCACAAAATTGAATTGAATCGGATTCAGTTGCATGTTTTACTGTAAATCTGATAACTACTGTATTCTAGACAGTAAGCTTAGTTTAATTCATAAATACATTGATTGATTGATTGATTGAGTCGTTGCAAATGTAAGTATTTTAATTGTAATACCCCCATGTTGTGTTCTTAACACATTCAAACATTGTCTTGCCCATCTAAGGAAGTTTGTGAAGTTTTTTCTCAGATTGCCTCAGCGCTAAGGACAGATGTTGTTAATAAGACTTTATAAAAAGCAGATTGAAGGCTTGGTCATGTTGGGCCATCAGTTGTTTTATTTTTCATGAAACAAAAAAACCTGTCGTCCAGCAGAGGGCATCGTTTTATTATGGGGTCCTGTATGCGGGCTATAGTGTAGGGACTCGTGGTGAGGTCAGGGTATTGGTACCCAGCCTCTCAAAGTAAAAATACTTTTTCTCTAAGATAACAACTTAGTTAAACCTTCCATCTGTAAATGATCATATTGCAAATGAAACACACTGCATTTCAAAGTTTACCCTTTTATTCAAGGTAATCCTGGATCCTTGTTTGCAGAGTAATAATATCAAGAAGATTTCAGATATTCGATTCTCATAATCATACAGATTTTGAAGGAATATGGTTGTCATTAATAAATCAGCTATTAGACTGTACAGTAATATGCTTTAGTTACACACATTGACCACTACTCTCATATATTTAATTCAAGAGTTTTTGTTGTTTGTATGCAGGGGAGTGCTCTAACAGCAGTTGACATTTACTAGTAATCTGTATATAATGCAGTTCCCATTGTAACAGGCAAATGGTTCTGGGTGGGAAGTACAGAAGACCATGACTGATTTATACCATGTATTGTTAAGTGAATCGTCAACTACTCTGTGTTCTTTTATAGTTTACGGATTTTCTAAATGATTAGTAGTAAACTGAGTGGAGATGTTTACATGTAATTGGTATCCTCTTCAGATATGCTATGTTAGAATGAAAAAAGAAATCCATGTTGCTGTTTATGAAACTTGACTGGCTGAGCTATTGAAAGCTGTCTAATATGTAGGTATAGGCGCAGTGCAAATAATTGCTGATGCAAAATTAAAATTGCATTGCGGCCAGATAATTATTTTGCACTGCGCCCTATGTAAGCTTAAGAGCAATGCAAATTACTTGACATGCACAAATAATGATACACAATTATGATAATGAGAGTCTCAATGAGCACATCCGTCTATTTAGCAGCTGCACTTGCACAGTTCAGAGTACAGAGAGCAGTAGTTGCTGTATGGCATTTGTGGGATACTAAAATACAAAGCAAAAAAAATATGTTAGGGGAAGGGTAGCAAAGTCCTCTTGGCGCATGGGGGGAAAAAAATGTAGAGTTTTCTGAGAAGGAGCTGAGAGTCCTTAAGGCTGGTTGTCACTCAGCATGAAACAGAGTTGTTTGGAAAAGCCTCCACCAACATCAGTTATGCCAGTATCCTTAGGAAATGTAGGCCAATGTATTGGCCTGCCCTTTTCAGCATGACATCCAGAAATTTGCCAAACACTCTGGAAAAGTGGATTGGGCTATCCCTCCAGGCATTCCAACTGTGGTCAGAAAGGAACCAGAGGCTAAGCACTTTCACATATGCAAGGATAGAGGTCCCTAGATTGATGCTGGGGTCTAGCTCATCCCTAAGTTCAGCTATTAGGATGACCTGCGTATCGTGATGATAACGCTTTAGCACTGCAACCTCCGGCATCCCAAACAAAGTGACTGTAGGATTGAATATGCAGGCTCTTCTTCGTCTTGCCCTTCTCCTCCGAATGTGTTCTTGCCTTTCCTCCATAAGAGCCAAGTGTTGGTGCATCAGGAAGTGTACCACAGCAGCCATCCTGACAGGTCTCTGCAGGTGTGTGCTTTTATACAGCTCTTAGTTACACGCTTCTACAATGGTTTGCACTTTGTAAGAAGAGGTGTAAAGGTTTTGGAGATCAGCAATTGCCTAAGTGTAAGTCAAAATCCTTACATCACAGTATAATGTTTGCACCCGCTTAGTATCCAGATCCCGCCCAATTCCATGCTCTTTTCTTCATTTGAATGCATTTCAGTATTATTTTAATGGATTAATGATGGCAAGGTGTAATTGTGGACACCATTCTAACATACACTGCGTTTTTAGCGGACGCTAGAATCACACTTTACGGATACTAAACACGATTAACAGCTGCATTATGGGGGTTTTGCACCCGCAAATCAATTTGCGCATATCCTTACATCTACACCTTTATGTATTCTGTTGCTCACAACTCCACTTTTCTTTAGCACTGAGTCCTATATCCAAAGATTATTCCCTTCTAGTCAAAAGACATTCTAAACGAAAGGCATCCACTTAAAGGAATTATGGTAGTCACATATTACATGAAGTTTGAATGGCAGATTTACCATTCTATTTTTACTGGGTCCTGTAGTTATGGGTTTTAGCCTTCAATGAAATAAAGAATGCAGCATTTGAATACAAGAGGAGAGCATGAGCAGGTTAGTTAAAAGACACTGGCTAATTTTAAAATTTCTTCTGTGCAGACTCAAATTGCATATGGGGGAAAAAAAGCTACCAACAGTAAATTAGTGGCAAGCAGGGAGAAAAGCAATGTAGGTTTTTTTTATTTATTTATTTATTTTTAATAGCGACTGAATGAGTTTCTTTCTGGTACTCCTGGCAGAAACTGTATTTTGCATCACTTCTGCAGGTCTTTTCCAAGGCTATATGAGTTCTCTGCCACTTTAATGAGTCAGCTTGAAATTCCTCTGTCGGTAAGACGGATGCACCTTTCAGTCAGGACATGGTAAAGAAGAGTTAGTTACAATATGCCTTTATTACCAACAAAACTAACGTCGTGAAAGACATAACTTTAGCAAAGGCCTTGTTGTTAGTAAAGGTTAAAAATACCAGTCTTTGCTGCCTAATGTGCATAATTCCTTGGTGTTTCATTGGATTTGTGGAGTATTTTCCATTTTCCGTTCTTTGGCGGTTATGTCTTGCTACTAGGGGGTAGTTGGTTTGGCTCGGAAATATGACTTCTTCTGTGGAAAATGAATCATAATTTAAGTTGTGCCAGATCCCAGTTTGCTTCCTATTTCTTCATCAAACATTGCATTTAGGTGGCCCAAAATGCATTCTCACCACAGTTCCAGTCAAACATATTTGCTAATATTAAAACAAAATGTTACCTAACAAACCAAGCTGAACTCGAGTTTTTAACGTAAAAGAAAAACAAATGTCAGAACTTCTCACAAGCTTTCGACCAGGCCACTGCATTGGGTACATTAAGAATACGCAGTAACATTCTTGTTCCTATGATAGTAATGTTGTATCTTTATCAAATATATCAGTTTTGGACTCTCTATATAGACTGTAAGTAGATTTAAGAAAAAAAGAATAACTGGAATGTGTTTCAGATTCCACTGATGACATATTCATCTATAGCGTACCAGCAATTGCTATGGCTTGACGTTGTAGGATTCTGCCCTTAATTATGTAAAGCCTTCAGAATCTTTTCAAAACATCCGTTTATTGAATGCCCTTGGTCAGCTCTTGAACCCATCTTTACTGTTTTCTGAGGTGAGCAGCCTGTTCACAACTACTTCTTTCAATGCACACTAAGGTTTTGGGTCAGGGTGAAATAACTCTAAATGTTTCACTTTGTTTATTAATCGGTTCTTTCCATGGCTGTTTGCATAGCTCATGTACACAGAAAGCCACATAATGACTGGAAAAATACAGTACTTTAAGCTGTTGGAATATGAAAGAATTCTAAGAATATTATGCTAAATAAGGAGAGCAGTACATGTGACAAAACTAAACCATGATGTTAAAGAGATACAAACAATTGAGCAGGCTTGTTTCATATATAGCTAATAATAACTGTTAAAAAAATACTGTAGTTTGGCTATTTACATTAAATACATAATGAATATATCTTAATCTGTTTTTCTTATAAACAACAAAACAAGCTTAAGAAATAGTTTTCTTGATAAGAAATGTTTGGGTATTTTTATTTCTGGTTACTTATTTTGCTTCCTCACCACTGTACTTCTGCGGTTTGTTTGCCTAGTGTTCATAATTACAGTTTTCGTTTCATAATCCTAGCAGAGCCTAATGCTTTGTCTCTTTTAGAGGTATCCAAGGCAACCTCTGATGTGTTGGCCAATAATAATTGTTACTGCATCTCCGTTGATTTAAATAGGAATGTTTCAACAGCCAGTGTTACTGAATGCCAAATCAGCGTTGAATCCCATAATACAATTCAACTTGCCATGTGCAAAGAGAAGCATAATTCGATTTCAGCACATAGAAAAAGGCTGAAAATCATCAATTCTTGGCTTAATATTATTTGGTTAAATTGAATTGCTAAATGTGTTGCATTATCTGTCAAAAGCTGTCAATATAATTGTGTGTATTGGTTGATTGTAACCACCAATAACTCGTAACGCTGGAGACAGAAATAGCTGGAATATAGGTAAATAACCAAGGCACATTATTTATCAAATCCTAGTTTACAGAGATAATATATGTTAGTTGAGTTGTTATTAGCTGTCTTTTTTATGAATAGAATCATTCCATAAAAATAGCCAGTGCATTGACCCCATACACTGAAACCTGTACAGAAACAAAATGTAAAGTGCAGGAACCATTACAACTTAATCTGCAGCCCTTTTCAATACAGCTATAAATAAAACCTGAGAGCTGTAACCGGCCTCTCCAGATCAATTGAGCCTATGAAGTCATCGGAAACGTGATCTGGCAGTTGCTACCTACATGTTGTCATACATGGAAAAACAGTGCGAGGCTTAGCAAGCTCATAAACAGAACTACACTGGGCTGCACGCAGCCACTGTTGGCATTGACGCTGGCTTGTAGTGGTGGCTGTGGATTTAATTAGCAGGTTAAAAATTGACATGTTGGAAGTATAACCTGAACTGGTCATACTGTTGGAGTGTCTAGTAATGACAAAAGGTTCCATTGGGAAAATGAGTGAACTCGTAAAGAACTTTTATCAACAGCATTGTTACTTAATGCTTTGTTGAGAGAGGTAAAAAAAAAAAAAAAAAAAAAAAACAAACAAAAAAAAAACTGTTAGTAATTAGGGGACTGCTTTTTCAGTGATTTTTTTTTAAGGAACACCATCTTTAATTGTCCTGCCTTGCTTCACCCCATTAACAATGAGCTATGCAAGGAGATGTAAAGGGTTAATCTAAATATGTGTAGTAAGACAAAATCTAAAATAATAAGAAGAATAACATATGTATTAGTGTTAGTAGTTGTGAGTCATACAGTCAGGGGAGTGAGGTCCTGGGTGTATGAAGCTGACCTTCTTTGATGGGGACTCTGCAGGGAGTGTCATTGTGGCGCTAAAGGTTAGGGAGGGAAAATCATTATGTACTGGAATGCTAGCAATGGGCTGGTTTTTAGCTCCAACCAAGCACTGAATAACACAATTAAAATTCATGAGGGAAGCAAAACCTACTATGTATTGAATTCCTGTGCTTTTCTCGTAATGGCAATTAAAACGAAAGAATAATAAAATGAAGAAAACGTTACACAAAGCACATACTCCATATCAATATTTGTCCCCATTTTCTATATTTCGTAATGGATTCCAATTGAAAAGCAAAACAGGATTATGTTTTTCGAACGCATCCTTGCTTTGTGTGGACAGCAGAAATAAATTATGCTGTGCTTGAGAAAGAAAATGGTTAAACAAACAAAGTACTGTGTTGTGGAGTGCTGAACACTAACGTCTATTTGAGACTGATATGTTACTCTATGTGGATATCAGAGCTGTTCTGAGTAGTTGTTTTTAGTTTAACATGGTGACAGTGATGAGTGAAGCATGTGGCAAAGGGAATACATGGCCTGGAATTGCACTGTGCTTATAACCCCTTTACAGCCAAGTGTTTTTGCTATAGATGTCAATCCACTGCCAATTTTTATTATTTTTATTTTTATACCACACTTTGAAGTATAGCGAACATAATTATATTTTCTATTTCCAGACCCTTGCCAGATCACACTACAGCTGTGCATTTTCACCCTAAGCAAACTTTTTATTTTGTAAGATCATAAAATATAGTTAATTATTACACTGTGTCTGTCCACAATACAGATTTAAAATTGCAAAGAACAATATTAATCACTCATATTTGTCACCATTGCACTAAGAACAAAAAACTGTTTATGCATGCATATACTTTTAATTGAATGTAATTCTAAAGTTGTCAATATCACAACATGCAGTTATAATTATTCTATGTATTAGGCCTAGATGTTTTCGTTGTGCAAATAGAACGTTTTTGTTGGCTGAAAAAATGAACTGTGGGAATAGGGTCTGAGAGAGTGACAGCTGCAACACCAATCAAAGACACTACCTTCAAACCGAATAGCCTATCAGTCAAGCTGTGTAAGTAAACCCTGTTCATGCTTGCTGTTTAGGCCGGCCCAGGTCCACCTTATCTCATGTGTGAACGCTCGTAAAATGAAAAGGCGGCCCTGGGCCGGGTGAAATTTAGACCAGTTTTTTAATGCGGCCTAAAGTAGTCAATGCCACCTCAGGGCTGGCCTATCTGTATGTGTGAACCCAACACAGGCCCTGGGCCGGCCTTAACGCATCAATGCGGTGACATAGCTCAAACCACTCCCCTACTAGGTCGAGCGTAGTAGATCAAACAATGTCGGTTTTAAGAGGTAACAGCTGCGATGATGCAGAAATTAACCCTTATCGGTCCATTTATTCAGCGCTTGTCAGGCGCGTCAGGTCCAATTTATTTTCACACGCGCTGTTTATTTTACATGCGCTGTTTTAAATTATTTTTTTCAGTCAATAAATCACAAAAGTACACTCAGTACTGTATCTCCAGTCAAGCCCCACCTCTTGTTCGCTGTATTTTTTACATACCTCTTTATAGACGTCCATACTGAATCATCTCCTGATCTTTCGTTTTATCACCAAACTCCTTAATAATGCGATCCAAGTCATTGTTTTATTGCTATAACATCTCAAAAAGCTCTGCAAATGTCTGTGATATTCTTTGAGCGCTGGATGCAGAAGCAGCTATCTCCTTTGTCGGTGTTATGTCTGTGGTGCAAGTGGCTATCGGATATGACCTTTTGAGTGGAGTTTAGAGAAAAACCTGCAAGTTTTTCCGAGAACTCTCGGAAATACTGAGCAGCAAGCCAGAGATAAACCCACCACGGATCTTAGATTTTATGGGACCCATGGCGATCTCCAGCCCGGAAAATAGCAATGAGAAATGCACTGAATACACTGACACTTTTGACAGTGATGATGGGTCAGTCATGAATGGTAAGTATTTCTTCATCGTACAGCTTTCATTAGAACAATAAAACTTACTTATATATCTCACTCAAAAGTTTTAGAACACCTCCATTTTTCCAGTTTTTATTGAAATGTACGCAGTTTTATGTCTCAATGTACTCTGAAATTAAAGCATAGAACAAATAAACAATTGGAGATAAAAAAAGAAATCTGGAATCATTTTGTTTGAGTCAAAAATTTAGATTAAATTTTGTTAAAGTAGCCACCTTTTGCAGATATAACAGCTGAACACACTCGTGGCATTCTTTCTACAATGGAAATCAAATATTGTTCGGAAAGTTCTTCCCTACACTGTTGCAGAAGTTCCCACAAATGTGTTGCACTTGTAGGTTACTTTGCTTTCACCCTTCTGTCCAGTTCATCCCAAACCAGCTTGATGGGGTTTAAGTCTGGAGACTGTGCTGGCCATTCCATGATTTGAAGCCTACCGTCTTGTTCTTTTCTTCTAAGGTAGTTCTGACATAGCCTGGAGGTATGTTTTGGATCATTATCTTACTGTAGGATGAACCCCTGACCAACTAGGCATATACCTGAGGGTATTGCATGGCTCTGCAAAATGCTGTGGTAGTCGTTTTGGTTCAGGGTGCCACTCACTCTGTGCAAGTCGCCAACTCTGGATCCAGCAAAAGAGCCCCAGACCATCACTCTTCCTCCTCCATGTTTGACAGTTGGTGTCACACATCGAGGAACCATCCTTTCGCCTACTCGACGGCGTACAAAAACCCTGCTTGATGAACCGAAGATTTCAAATTTTGATTAATCGGTCCATAAGACCTTCATCTAGTCTTCAGTAGTCCACTGGCGGTGCTGTCAAACCTACAACTCGAAGTCTTCTCTTCAGAGTTGAAACTGAGACTTGCTTACTTAGACCAGTGTTAAGCTGTGCTTGAAGCTGTTGTCCTGTGAGCCGCCTATCACGCAAGCTGTTGACTCTCAGAAACTCTTCCTGTCAGAGTTTCCTCCAGTTTCCAAGTGTCTTTTGATGGTGTAGGAAACTGTACTCACTGACACCTTGGCTTTCTTTGCAATTTCTCTAAAGGAAAGACCTACACTTTTAAGGGTTATAATGGTCTGTCTGTCTTCTTTTATTAATTGCCTTTTTCTCACCATTATGATAGCAATATACTACTTCCTGCAGTACAGTACTGTCCAAATAATGCTTAAGAGGGTGTAGTAACACAGTCTGTTCCAACACTGCTTTTATACAGACAGACGGTTTGTAAGTAATCAACAAAAGTTGGGACACCTGTAGGAATTGTTAGCATTAACTTTCAAGGCTTAATTTACTTCCATTGCTGCAGAACAGCTGTAAGTTGTTAACCCATTGCTTGTTCCCTGAAAAAGGCCTTTTTGGATATCTCTGAAACAACTCCAAGGGCCGCAAGACCCCCTTTACCACAATTAGAAGGCAAAATGATTTAAATTTAAAGAACTATATATTACATTATATAAACATTAAGAATGCAATAAAGGATTGAACACGTTGGTACAAAAGAAAAAGCATTTAAAGTCATAAATATACTTACTTAATGCGACTTCTGCGTGATCATATTTTCCTACAGCTTTTTAGTAAGTAAGGCAGGTGCAGGCACATTGCACCTCAGCAGTAAGGTTTCTGTCTGTCAGTCTGCTGCGTTTGTTTTTAATGTTTCCCATCACAGAAAATGTCTGTTCGCAAGAATAGGTTGAACCAAAACTTGACAACATCTTTGCAGTGCAAAGATGGAGAACAGGGGCCTTGAAAGGTTTGCCATAGTTGGGGAATGCCCTCTTTCTTCAGCTGGTTGCTGACATCTTCATCCAGTGCACGCAAGTGAAGGAGTTCCGTCTCAACGTTTTTCTTGTCAAGCCCAAGCCTCTGGCACAGTTCCACTGTTCGCAAAGTCAAATCTGAATGGGTTCGTAAGCAATGATATGAATGGCTTCAGCTCATTCAGTGATGAAACCTTTTTTCAAAACACTCCTCCAGTCCAGTAAGCATGCCTACGTGAATGGATGAATCATACTCTGTCTCGCCAGCATCAGAGCAGTTCATTACTTCATTAAGATGCGGGAAATACCTGAAATCGTGAGGCAGCAGCTGAGGTGACATTAACTGTGACTGCAGCGTGGATTTCCTGATGCTGGCAGTTAGGGTAGGTAGGAGGTGATTTTTCCTCTGCATAGCCAAGTTTAGCATGTTGATGACCGGTGATATCGGTGAGACATGCCAAATCACGCTCTTATAAAATGAACAATATGCACCACTTTATCCATCACAGCTTTCAGTCCATCACTCTTGTCTAGCTTTGCACAGAGTGCCTCCAGGAGGATTATATGCAATGCACCCCGAAGAAGTTAGCTACGTGATATCTCAACAATGTCACAAACCGATCCATTTCTTTTTTTCTTTTTTCTCCTTTTTTTAAAACTATATTGCTACAGAGAGGTATTCAACTAAACTGTCTGGTTTAATCAGCAACACAACTCTTGCGTGAACTGAAACGTTATACCTAGCAACAGCACTCTGTTAGCAAAGTAGAAGCAGTTTATGTTTTGGTTTTATATTCATCAATGGAAGAGCATTAACTCACTTTTCGTTCTTAAGGATATTGTTTTTTAATTTTATTTTCAGCTGGACAAGGGGGCCGCAGGTAGATGCATTAGGTTAACAGGTAACAGGTAACAGGTGTGTGAACAGTGCACTCTTAGTTCAAGGTTCACAAGGTTACTGTGATTCTAATCTACAAAAGTTGTTTCTGTTTCACCTTGGGCATTTGGGAAAGCTCCATTATAATATTGAGCAAGACGACATAAAACCTTTGACCAGCTACACACGTTTGGGTGTCTAGTTCAGCCCTGTATTTCATATTACAATCAACCGAGGCATCATCAGCAAAGGACTGCAGTTTTAGAACTGAAGTATGGGGTTCTTCTTAATGATGCATAATATCTATCTTTTCAGTTGGCTGCTGGGTCCCAAATGATTAACTGTAGCCAAAACAAGTAACATAAAGAATTAAAGTCATGAGTGAATCCATAACAGCTTAACTTGTAATGCACTGTTGCTCTCTTAACAACCCAAACAAAATGATATGCTACCTGCTTCCCACACAGACTTATCAGCTGACAAATATTTGATTGAAAACTGAACAAAGCTACGGTTGTATCTGCCTTCAAATGCAGGTATGGTCTTTCTATTGGCTCAATAGGACTAATTATGGGGTTTTACTTCTAATGTATATTCCTTTTTAATAGGAGTTTACATGACTTGGCACGATGTAAAACAAACAAACAAACACATACATGTTTCTGTTGGCTTGCAGTAGGTTAACATTTTGGATTAGTGTGAACCCTAGTACAGTGGCTCGCGAAAGTATTGACCCCCCTTGGAATTTTTCCTATTTTGTTGCCTTACAACCTGAAATTAAAATGGATTTTTATTTGGATTTCATGTAATGGACATACACAAAATAGTCCAAATTGGCGAAGTGAAATGAAAAAAATAACTTGTTTAAAAAAATTCTAAAAAATAAATAACGGAAAAGTGGTGCGTGTATATGTATTCACCCCCTTTGCTATTAAGCCTCTAAATAAGATCTGGTGCAACCAATTACCTTCAGAAGTCACATAATTAGTTAAATAAAGTCCACCTGTGTGCAATCTAAGTGTCATATGATCTCAGTATATATACACCCGTTCTGAAAGGCCCCAGAGTCTGCAACACCACTAATCAAGGGACACCACCAAGCAAGCGGCACCGTGAAGACCAAAGAGCTCTCCAAACAGGTCAGGGACAAAGTTGTGGAGAAGTACAGATGAGGGTTGGGTTATAAGAAAATATCCGAAACTTTGAACATCCCACGGAGCACCATTAAAGCCATTATTAAAAAAATGGAAAGAATATGGCACCACAACAAACCTGGCAAGAGAGGGCCGCCCACCAAAACTCACAGACCAGGCAAGGAGGGCATTAATCAGAGAGGCAACAAAGAGACCAAAGATAACCCTGAAGGAGCTGCAAAGCTCCACAGCGGAGATTGGAGTATCTGTCCATAGGACCATTTTAAGCCGTACACTCCACAGAGCTGGGCTTTATGGAAGAGTGGCCAGAAAAAAGCCATTGCTTAAAGATAAAAATAAGCAAACACATTTGGTGTTCGCCAAAAGGCATGTGGGAGACTCCCCAAACATATGGAAGAAGGTACTCTGGTCAGATGAGACTAAAATTGAGCTTTTTGGCCATCAAGGAAAACGCTATGTCTGGCGCAAACCCAACACCTCTCATCACTCCGAGAACACCATCCCCACACCATGGTGGTGCAGCATCATGCTGTGGGGATGTTTTTCATCGGCAGGGACTGGGAAACTGGTCAGAATTGAAGGAATGAGGGATGGCACTAAATACAGGGAAATTCTTGAGGGAAACCTGTTTCAGTCTTCCAGAGATTTGAGACTGGGACGGAGGTTCACCTTCCAGCAGGACAATGACCCTAAGCATACTGCTAAAGCAACACTCGAGTGGTTTAAGGGGAAACATTTAAATGTCTTGGAATGGCCTAGTCAAAGCCCAGACCTCAATCCAATTGAGAATCTGTGGTATGACTTAAAGATTGCTGTACACAAGCGGAACCCATCCAACTTGAAGGAGCTGGAGCAGTTTTGCCTTGAAGAATGTGTAAAAGTCTCAGAGGCTAGATGTGCCAAGCTTATAGATACATACCTCAAGAGACTTGCAGCTGTAATTGCTACAAAAGGTGGCTCTACAAAGTATTGACTTTGGGGGAGTGAATACTTATGCACGCTCAAGTTTTCTGTTTTTTTGTCTTATTTCTTGTTTGTTTCACAATAAAAAATATTTTGCATCTTCAAAGTGGTAGGCATGTTGTGTAAATCAAATGATACAAACCCCCAAAAAATCCATCTTAATTCCAGGTTGTAAGGCAACAAAATAGGAAAAATGCCAAGGGGGGGTCAATACTTTTGCAAGCCACTGTATATACCAAAAAGGGTTACCACCTGGAAAACAAAGCTCTTTGCAGGTCCTGGGCATTGTCATTTGGAAAACCAATACTGTAATGTTAATTGAATTATACAACAGATGTAAGGGATTATAGTTTGGCATAATGACGAACTATTCGATCTAATAGGTTTCCCAGTTGTTGCTGAATTGGCAGTGAATACTAGTGTGTGCTCCCAAATTTACATTTTAGGAAAACTGTGTTTAAGTGTGATAAAATCAGTTTGTTCTCTGAAAAATTTAAGGTATTTAAAGTAAAATATTTCTCTCATCTCTAATTCAGTAAACGCGGAGTACATACTGTTGCTTGATTAGAAATGTAAAAAGCAATGGAGCTGAGAAAGCTTAGAATGATAAACAGCATTTGACTTTTTTGAAGTGTATGTGCTCAAACAAATTGTTGAATTAGAACATATTGTACTGATGGTAACTTCTAGCTTCACCAACATTTTTATTTCCATTTCCAACAGCACTGTTTTGCATTTACTGTAGGTTTGACTACACTGCTTAGGGACTTCACAGAGTGCAAACTTCATTCACGTATCATTGGCTTGTCTAGGCTTCCAAGCTCGCTGATTGTTGTCTGGGTTTGTGATGTTCTGACATTGTCAATGTCAAGACACGTCATCTCTTAAAGAGTAAAATTAAAAACAAAAAAAAAACAGCAACTATGATTCCAGAAAGACCACTTGCTTTAAATGAAAGGCTGCCATTCTTTAGTGATTCAAAATAAAGTATCATAAACCAGAGAGTGTTGTTCTGACTTACAATGCAAGACTATTACTGTAGCTACAAGCAACAGCTTGTTTTAAAATAAAATGCTCTGTATTTAAAATAGATGTGAGAAATGAGAACCTTTTTTTAAAACGGCCTGACCACAAAAGCAATGTGAAATGGCAATTGCTCTGACCACAAGGTGCTTCATGGTCGACCTCACTTCATAGTTCTCTTGTCTTGAATTGATGTGAAAAGGCAGCTGAAAGTCACCCACATACTTCACAGGGCCATTAAACCAAATGTCAATTATTTCACATTAGGCTTACTAGACCAGCAACTGCAGTTGTTTAGAGTGAATGGTTTCTATTTGCCCAGCTGCATAGTGCTCAAGTTTGAAAAGTGACAGAAAACAAAATGAAAAGTGGGCCAATATTGTCCAATATTATTTTGTATTTTTTTTTTTTTTTTTTTTTTTTTTTTTTTGTAAAACCTATCCAACGCACCATACAGGTGGCTTCTGCTTTTCTTGGCCTTCATATCTTTTTCTGGATAGGTTGTGTGTATGTCAGCCTGTCCTGTAATAGATAGCTCCTGTTGCCATTCAATGTCCAAGCTTTTTGGAGAAATGTGCGTAATTGTCAGTCAGAAAAGCATAAGTCCCTCTAGACCTGCTAAGGGTGCAGCGTTGACTAATCTACTGATCAGCCTTTAACTTGCCATCTCTCTTGACATTTCATGTTCCTTTAAGGGCTGTTGTTGACAGCAGTAATAGGATGCAGTACTTCTGTTTTGTTATCTTTTGAAAGAGGAATCGCATGTATGGAATTCATGTATACTGTATGTGCTTGCATGTGGCTGTTTGTGTGTATGTGTGTGTGTGCATTTGTTTTTTCTGCATGTTTGTGTCTGCATGAAAATGTGTGTAAAATACTTAACTGAATGTATATTTGAAAGGTTCGTTCAGAATGCTTCAGAACTTTAAACTGTTGTTGGATTTGTTACAACCTTAGTAACACACTACTCACCCTGTCTAATGACTTGTGTCTGACTGCATAGAGTCAAATGTCTAATGAAGTGATTGCCTGTATAGAATACCCTGAAACATGTGGCTGTTTGCAGGTAACAGCAACACATCAGAGGTGGTGGTAAATTATGAACTAGATGTGTAATTATGGAAGTGTCTGTATTACTGTCGAAACATGTACTAAATGCACTTATTAATCAGAAGCACAGAAGACGCATGCAGAACTTGCAACATAACGAGACTGTTGGGGCATATTTCTGAGGACAAGAAAAAAAATTATTACAAATATTCTCTGGCCGTACTGTAACGTGAGTCGGATGAAAAAAAGGCACTGCTACGTTATTTCAAAACAGCCTTTTCCATTGGACTGTGATAAAATATATATTGCTAACAAAGAAGACTTGTTTAGTATTTAGCAATATTCAGCAGCTTTGCATACCTATTGAGACACAATTTTTTGATCATGCCAATGCTGGAGGCTGCATGCTATGGAGTGCCGACCCGGACTGATGAAGAAGTTAACTCTTTTGTGTTTACCCTTTCCTTTTACAGCTGGCTTGCCGCTTGCTGTTTTTAACCTGGCCAAAATAAAGCCGTATCAGAATGGCTTTTTCTGTAACGATGACAGCATCAGATATCCGTTCCATAACAGTACCATCACCTCCACTGTCTTGTACACAGTGGGGTTCACACTGCCCATTTGCTCTGTAAGTAATTCTGTTCAGCAGGCAGTAGGGACCCAGGGGCTCAAATAACTAGTTCTGAGGACCATCTACATTTTATATTTTAACACTGTTAATCAAGTTCACTGTAAAATGTGGCTTTGTGTCTGTTAATCCCATTATAATACACACATGATTTTTTTAGAGTATCGCTAACTGAAAAATTAAAAAAAATATATATATATATATTTACAAATACGTATTTTACAGTGAATATTTTATTTAGTATGTCCATTATCGGAAGAAATTTGATTTAAACATTTTAATTGAAAAAATAAAACCCAAATATTTTGGTCAAAGTAACTTGTATTTATAAATAAAGTTATATATATATATATGTGGCTTTTTTTTTGTTTTTCATATTCACAACTTTTTAAAACAATTACTTCTTTGTTGCCTTCATTTAACAAGCTAAAACAATTGAATGAAGAACACAATATGAAACTATGTGAATAGGACCCTGTGTCTCTCATGTCTTGGTTCTTGTGTTTCAACTGTTATTTGAGCCTCTTGAGTTTGTCTAGGTCTCTTTTTAAATATGTGGCTATTAATCAACTGGTTAGGAGATCTGCAGATAAGGGCCATTCACAGATTTCACCCTATTTATCCAGCTTTTTTGTCTAAGCCTCCATTATCCTTCCATTCTTCCTCAATCACAAGCCATGCTCAATGTGTTCTATTGGTTCATCTGTCCTCTTACTTTTTGTTTACTGTTCTCCCAAGTCAAATAACAATGAGGCAGTGCAACCATATTCAAAAACATTCCATTTCGATATTTCAAGCTTAGCATGTTGCTGACAGTAAAGCACTTCTTTTTGTGCATTCCCTGAGCTCGACTAAGATAAAGAACGTCCAAGTAAAGTAATGGCTGAAGTCAGTGACATGATATTTTTTTCAAAACATTTAAACTGTAATGAAAATTGACATCCAACCCAAATTCAGATACCCGTATACAACTGAAATTGCTCTGCTGTAGAGAAACATTTTGCAGTGGTACTATAGCCAAGTGTACATATGTGTACTGCCCTACCAATTGTATTAGTGACCCCTCTGCCTCTCTCTTATTAGTTAAGCAGCTCTTTACATACAGCATTGCCAGATTGTGATTACTGTAAGCATCAAATATTCCGTACAGTGGAAACTGTTTTCCAAGCTGACAGCTGACTGGATTTTTCAGGCGGTCCAGATCCCGAACCGGAAACATGCATATACTTTTCTGTATCTGACAAAACAGCAGCTTTAAGTATAGTATTATCTACATTATATTGTACAACAGGAGATGACTGATCAACCCAGAAGCACAAGAGAAAGGAAATCATAATTTCACATGAGGAGAGTTAGAGAAAAGAGCAGAAAAGTCTGTGTTTGCATACAGTGGGAGTTTATAGTTCAATTATATTTGATGAAGAATGTAGCACTGCTTCTGCCTTCAAACCTTGAAATTGGTCTAGGCTGGGCTTCCTTCCCTGTTTAATTCTTGATGAAAATGTGAATGGCCCTGTATTAAATAGAGTAACAATGTTACCATAGAAACGTGCGAAACGCATGTAATGGAAGTGATACATATCTGAGTGGTATTTTATGCAGCTGTTATTGACTGTGATGAGACCATACATACATTGGTACAGCACATGCTTAGCTGTAACACATTTGATTTGCATTGATCTTTTTTTTGAGACACGGAATACTCTTGAATATGGAGAAATCAGAAGTGCCATATGAATATTATTATTATTATTATTATTATTATTATTGTTGTTGTTATACACAGCAATTCAATACTGATGTCCACTACTGGGTGAGTTGGACTTACTTGATAACAATATAGAGTGGTGTGGTGATATGAGATGTAAATATCAACCAGTGTGGTGAGAGAAATTAACTTTTGGTATAATGATTCGAATAAATGTTTTGGGTCACTGATTCACAGTTCAGTCTTTTGCCTCGCAATTCTTGATGGGCCAGTAACATTCTGTCATGGCAGTTTGTAACTACTGTAAGCATCAATGTATTAGATTTGTTGTAAAGCATGTCAAAGCATTGCATCTACTACCATGTTAATGCTTTTACACTTGTAATGCACATATGTTTATAATTAGTTTGTATGTTTTAAACTACAGTCAGCTGAATAGGATGACATCTTCCATGTTGCAATTGTTTGCTATGGAAAGAAGTATTTTTTTTGTCCTGCACTTTTTACACATGCACATATACTAATACTAATTCAAATGTCAATAAACTCTACAAAACATAAAACAAAAATTACCTGCTGGGTAAATATCCCTTCCAGGTCTTACCTCAGTTACACTTGGCAAACACAGTTTAATGTGGTTCATACCATTTCAACAATGAACAGTGATCCCAAAGCACACAACAGAGGTCAAACAGCCACAACTACTGATCAGATACAATGCAATACAAATTTAATTAAAGTTAAAATACAGCACAAATGAATGAACTGAATACTGTACTTGACGGATGAAGACAGCTAAAAATGCAGCTAAAGCGATAAAACTTTGCTGGTGTTTGGACCTTTTAATAAAAAACAGCTGTGGATCCGATTCCAGATTTGAACAGATAGAATAAGTCCACCAGCTCCCAGTTTAAACTTATTTGTCACTGTGACGCTAGTGTAGAGTTGTGGCTTTAAGTGAAGCAGTAGAATTGAGAGTTTCAGTCCACTTATTTTTTGTAAAAATGTAGCTTTGTATTTCCTTTTTTTATTTTACACATCTCCTTTTATTTTGTTGTTCACTAACAGGAACCGAACATATGTTTTATTCAGACAGAAAGCATTTGACTGCTAAACTGTAACTCGGCCCACTCCCAAGACCCAAATTTATTCTAAATAAGATGATGAAATGGTCACTTTTTTCACCTTTTTTTTTTTATAACCAAGGAAATTGCAACCTCAAGTCTCAAAATGTAAATTGAAGCAAACAAAAACTGCAAGCTTAACATTATACTGAACATAAGGTCCTTGTTAATTTTGTGCCCCTTTAATATGCTTAGCTGACAGCATTTTGACTTTTTGCAAACCCGAGACAATTAGGCAGTAACCAAGGACACTCCTGTAAATAACATACAACCTGTATTTAGGTGCAGATGGTCGATATATATATATATATATATATATATATATATATATATATATATATATATATATATATATATATATAGGTTTTGAAAAGTTTTTTTCATGTCAAATCGTGTCTTGTTCTGAACGTTTCTAGTGTGGCACAGCCCATGCCTTTATCACAGAACCTGCCCTTGTGAAAATGGTGGACAGACAAACTAATGAAAACACTGAGTTCTGTGAGAGAACATACTGTTGAGCTGGAAACCATGTTTCTGATTGTGTTTGAACAATGAATGTTGTTCCGCGTAAAAGCCATTTTCATTGCAGCTTTCCAATGTGAAAAATTTATGTTGAAAACTGCTTTATTACTAAGGATATATGAATAAAAATATCCTAACAATCGTGGAAATAAGTTGATGCCTCAACCCTAGACAATTCAGTCTTGCTGTATTAAACTTTAAGAAACTTATACTGAGTTCTTCAGTGGTTCTGGGTGTGCTGTAAGTTTTTTTTTACCTTTTTTCCCCCCAAAAATGAGCTCCATCTGCAAGTTTTTTTTTACCTCCATTTTGAGTCATGAGAGTTCAGTACAGCGACTGATAAACAGGAAAGAGTTCTGCTAGGCTCATTGTTAGCTGTGTATTTGCTCCATGTGGGGTGCTGCTCTACTGTAGTGCTTTCTTCACAAAGAATGAGGGGCCAAGACCTGCAGATAAGGTATAGCCAACCACTGGCAATGTTTTAAAAACCTAGCAGCAAAGTCTGTTCCCTTGCCAACTCAGCAAAGTCCTCATTTGATCCCTCGGCATTTAATATTTTCCCTTGTTTGCCTTCCTTTTTTTATAGGGCTTAAATGGTTTGGAAAATCTTAGTCCTTTTTTTTTTTTTACTGGAAATCTGATATTCCAATAATTTAAGATGCATGACGGGGTATTGGCCCTGTCTTGGTTAAAGCCAGTCAGAAAAAACTAGGAAAACACAGAAACAAGATTAGCATTTGAAGGGTATAACTTCATACTTATTCTATTAAAGAAATAAGATCCAGAAAGATTCAATAATGTTATTCTTACCATGGCTTTGAAACTTATGATTCAAGTTAAGATCCCAATACACTACTTGTTGTCCAAGAAGTGAAATTATTGATTTTTTGGGGTTAGAATGTAGAAAGTGATACATTTCAATTCTGCAGCAGTCTACTGTTTCTAACATCCTATGTTCTGTTAAACTGACCGTCTTGATGACATTTCTTAATGTAAACGGTTCTAAAACCATTATTAGACACAATCAGAATTAAGAGTACAGGATATAATGTTGGATATAGGTTATACAATTTCTCAAATCTATAGTCCCAGCTGCAATAACCCCTTAATGGTTAACCTTACTCTGATCGTGCTGGCATAAACCTTTAAACCAAGAATTCATAAATGTACTGCTGCATTTCTTGAAAGTCTAACAATAATTTGGGGTCCTTTCTCATGAACACATGATTGATGCAATATGTTTTTTTTTAATTACAAGATAATATTGAGGTTAATTTACTTCACTACTGTATTATGAATATTTTATGCAATATATGAGTTATCATTTCTTGGCTCTGATCTTTGACTCCAAATAGCCACCTTAATTATTGAAGAGAGAAGTGTCATTACTACAACAGTCTAATGTCTGATCTCCAGTTCTAAATGAAATGAACACTGAATATAGCAAGCAAAGTTGTGTTTCATTGAAGAAATTGCTCTGTTGAATTGCTATTACTTTATAATTGATTTTGTGTGTACAGAAATCATGGTATATAATTTATGAAGATGCAAATGTAACGCAATAATTTAAAAAAAAAATGCAATGATTGATAGAGGCTTTAGCAGTTATTAAATTTAAACAACAGAACGCCTTGACATTTCCAAAATGGTGTATGATGGTACTATAGGCTGGTGGTGTTTGAATGACTACATTCCTAATGTAAAGAGTTATTACAATACATATGGTAACTAGCCTTTCAAAATCACGTGTGTCAGTTTTTTTTAGGCCCCATTTTTATAGTTTTTGAACAAATACTTGTATTTTACATTTTGACTAAATCGACTACTTATTGGAACACGTCATTTATTCTTACTTTTGAAAGGCCAACAATATTAAAACTAGTTCTCAAATATTTGCGTAACATTTGCATTATGTGGCATTTGCATGTGGAGTTTCTATGCACAAGTCAGGCATCACCATATCTAATCACCATATTTGACCAGTACTCATTTTTAGTTTTACCTTCTGAAACATGTAGCCTTGCCTACCAACTAAATCAACACAAGTCTGACAAGTTGTTGTTTTTTTTTTTTTAAGAAAGGCTATTAATATAACTTTGAAGATCAATTTAATCCACCAGCTTTCTGACTTGAAACTTGACTTGCAAATCTCCCTTCTGACAAACCCAAAGCAGATTTTATTTGGTGAATAATAAGTTGGCTAGTTCCAGATATTTCTGCTGTATTTTTCTGCTGTATTCATATGGGTCAGACCAGGATTAACATAGTGGACTAGGAAATAAAATAGACACCAAGTAATTTCCACGTTGACGTCATTGTTGTGCACCACAGTAAACACTGATGTGAATTCAGGTTCAGTCACTGTATACATTTCATAGTACCCCACCACAAAGGAAAAAGTACTTGCTCAGGTTAAAACAGAATTGAATCTTGGAACTCAAGTTGGTTCCTCTTATCAAGAGCTGTGAACAATGTTCCTGTTTGTGGCAAATAAGTGAATCAGGTAACCCAAGGTTGTGTGAGTTTTATCCATGTGACCTATCAGTAATGGATGGAATTCCATGTTTGTGCATAAAGAAGTTTCTGGTAGCCACAGTAAGAGGAGAACACAGATTCATAGCTGGCTAAACTAAAGGACACTGCACCTTTTAGTCAAGTAACCATACGTTAGTCATTGTTCTGAAGAAAACAACACATTACATTAATAGTAAAGCTAGGTGCTGGTGCTATTAGTGCATGCTAAAAACTGACCGTCACTGTGAGCTTGCTTAGCTACAGGAAATGCCCTCTAATTGGCCACAATGCTGTGTCTCGGTGCTTTCTCCTTTGCCGATTTGGGACTGTGGAATACAGATTTTCTGGGCCTCTAATATTGCTGGTGCACTTCCCTTCTAGTAGGAGCTAAGACACCCAACTATGGGATTTTACTCAACTGACGCCTATCATCTAAAGAGACATTGCGCTGGTACAAAGTATTTCGGTTGATGATGTAAAAGAATGGGGTTTGGCTGGAAATCTCTAAAATAATTGGATGCAACGAGGTGCTTTGGTTTTTGCTTCATTCACTAACACATGTTTGGTTAGGTAAGTCAAGAAGATCAACAAATAACCCTCAACCCCACAGATGATTTTTTTCTTCGTTGGGAAAACCTAACTGCCTTGTATTAAAGCATCTATTTTTAATGCTCCTTTATTTTCTCATTGCTTTTGCTAGCTGGACTGCCCTTTGCAATTCTCACACCACGACATAATCCATTCAAACGAGGATTCTTCTGTAATGATGAATCCATCAAGTACCCTTTGAAAGAAGACACCATTTCCTATGAGTTGTTAGGTGGAATAATGATTCCGTTCACTCTTATTGTTGTAAGTGATTTTTGTTTTTTGTACCACACCATTCTTGCTTTTGTTGCTCACTCACCCCATTGAACTGTACTTGTGATTGTAGGTCTTTAGAAATTGTTAGTCCAATTAATCAGTTAAGGGCTTTGGGATACCTTGGCATGAAAGGCGCTATACAAAATACATTTGATTGATTGATTTAACAGTACAATGCAATTTATTATAAATAATGCAGTTCTGCCATCAGGTTAACATTACACCACTTGTCTCTTACAAATACAGTTAAGAATATTTAGGCAAATGTAAGAAAAGTAAACTTATACATAAGTTCTAAGGTTCCTAAGTAAGTTTACTTTTCTTAAGGGTTCTTAAATACACTATGTAACACAATTTTTGTTCCTGAGTAGTAAGTGTTATTTCCTAATTGCTTATGCCTCAACAGTATAGAAAATGGCTATTATTCCCCACAAACTTTGCTTTTGTGACCAGGACAGTGATATTTCAAAATATCACTATTTCCAATGGGAAAACGGGCAAATGTGTGTCTTTTTGTTCACATAAAGTCAGAAAAAAACAACATATGAATCCAAATTAACATGTATTTATACTAAAGTTAATACCGGAAGATACAAGGCTACCTACACTTTTCATTTAAATGTGTACGTGTACTGGCTTCTGTTGCCATTATTCTTTTATTACGCAAACACTGTTATGCCAAGTACATTCCTTGGCTTATGAGAATGGCTTATCACTGGTTGTTTTTTGGTCATAGTTCAGACTTTGTTTTGAAGTCTAATGTCAGCTGCATTTTCAAGTACCACTCAGATTTAGTTCCTTCTCCAATTAAGTTTTTTATTGCCTTTTGTATTGTATTGATAATTGTCATGTAAGTGTTTGTTGCATAAGTATAAGCATTCATTATGGAACACAGTACAACTTTGTAAGTGCAAATCCATGTTGATTTGTCCAGTTGAAGCATTTATCCACTGTAGAAATAGAAAAAAAAAAAAAAATGGTAAAAATCCAAGTGGTCAAATTAACAAAAACAATGAATAAAACTTGACATGGATTCTTTACACAGTTGTTCTGTGTTTTACACAATTATAACTGTGACTGACATTTTAGGTGGAGATGGTGAATAAATGGTTAGTTTTATCTATCTCTTTTTTTTAAAATTTATTTTTCATGTGTGTGATTACAATCTGCAGATCTATTTGTCTGGTTTTCAAACAAAACAAAGCCAAAAATGTAATGTTAAGTTGTTTTCTGGAACTAACCCTGGTGTGTTTTTCACAGATGATCATAGGGGAGTGCCTCTCAGTCCATTATAAACGCTTGCAGTCAAACTCCTCGGTCAGAAATACTTACGTGGCCTGCCTTTACAAGGCCATTGGAACTTTTGTGTTTGGCGCTGCCATGAGCCAGTCTCTGACTGACATCGGCAAGTATTCTATCGGCCGGCTGCGGCCCCACTTCCTGGATGTGTGCAAGCCAAATTGGGCGGAAATCAACTGCAAAGCGGGCTACATAGAGAACTTCACGTGCACAGGGGAAAAAAGGATAGTCAACGAAGCGAGGTATGTTTTTACACCTTCTACTAAGGATTGCATGTGCTAACTTCTTTCCACACAAGATAGGGTACGACATGAAGAACTGGTACATTCTAACTGACATCTGCTCCCATCAAAAAGTCATTGATAGGGGATAATTCAAACCTTTTAACCAGGAGTGTGGTTTCAAGACATTCCGAGGTTGAAGCGGAATTCATTATAAAAATACTGAATGCTTTATGTAATGTGAAACATCCATTAACTGTTACTTAAGCACGTTAAGACTAGACAAATTTTAGTACAGCATACCGCCTACTCTGTTGCACCACACTGCTGCTCTTTATTATCACATGCCATTGGGCATTTCATTGACACAATGGAAGCAGTCATAATGACGTCTGATACGTCTGCTGCACCACATTCTGCATCTCTGCTTTAAACCCTTTTTGTGCCTATAATGCTTTATAACAAGAATGCCTTCCTTAACACAGTTATCAAATTGCTGCAAATTTAATTTGAATAGAATGTTGGTGTGTTTTGGTATTTAGCCACAAAAAAGTTAGTTTTGTATTGGCAGAAAAAAAAAATGTATTTTGCACTTCACTGAAGTGTTTTGTTACTCAGTGGCAGTTTACTAAATAATTAGATGCTTCTAGTGAATAAGAAGACCGCCTGTGGTAAAATTGTACTATAACATAGCTACCATGTTTTGATAGTTTATTTTGTTTGTCTGTGTTGACCACTTGAAATGGTGCCTATTCAGTGTGTATTTAACAGCCATATGTATCAGTGATACAGCTGAATCTGTTTTTTGTCCTGGATAGTAATGTCTAGGAAGAAGAAAAAAAAAACAGAAAACAACCAACTCAGAATTTTCTTAGTATCATTTTGCCTTGTAGGCAGGGTTGCAGTTGGATAGTAACTATTGGAAAACCAGTCCTGCGCTGTTTGTCACCCAACATTTGGTTTGGGATGCAAATGTGCCAGTTCTTTTTCAAATGAATAGTGTTGAGTCCAGCCTGAGTGGCTGTATTAGAAAGCACACAAACCTCTGGGTACATTCATTCACTGACTAGTCATCTGCACTGACTTGGGCAGTGTGCTGTTTAAATACTTTTGTTAACAATCAGGCCTGATTTGGGCTAGCCCTACCCAATATAAATCTGAGTAACTTTGGCCTTTACCATCAGAGTGAAGTTGTCAGCACACAGGTTCTAGAGGCACGTCATGCCACGATTTAAAAGAAATTCCTGAAGACCTCCGGAAAAAAGTTGTTGATGCCTATCAGTCTAGAAAGGGTTACAAGACCATTTCTAAGGCTCTGGGGCTCCACCAAACCACAGTCGGAGCCATATTGTCCAAATGGAGAAAGTTTGGGAAAGTAGTGAATCTTCCCAGGAGTGGCCGTCCTGCCAAAATCTCTCCAAGAACATGGCATAAAATCGTCCAGGAAGTCACAAAGAACCCTAGAACAACATCCAGCGATCTGCAGGCTTTTCTCACCTCAGGTCAGTATTCATTACTGCACCATCAGAAAGACACTGGGCAAAAATGGGATTCGTGGCAGAGTAGCAAGGCGGAAACCACTGCTCACTAAGAAGAACATGAATGCTCGTCTCAAGTTTGCCAAAAAGCACCTGGATGATCCTCAAGAGTTCTGGAACAATGTTCTATGGACAGATGAGTCAAAAGTGGAACTTTTTGGCCAACATGGGCCCTGTTATGTCTGGCGAAAACCAAACGCTGCATTCCGCAGTAAGAACCTCATACCAACGGTCAGACACGGTGGTGGCAGTGTCATGATTTGGGGATGCTTTGCTGCATCAGGACCTGGACGACTTGCCTGCATTGAAGGAACCATGAATTCTGCTCTGTATCGGAGAATTCAACAGGAGAATGTCAGGCCATCCGTCCGTGAGATGAAGCTGAAGCACAGCTGGGTCATGCAGCACAGCTGGGTCAAGACAATGATCTGAAACAAACAAGCAAGTCTACATCAGAATGGTTGAAGAACAAGAAATTTAAAGTTTTGGAATGACCTAGTCAAAGTCCAGACCTAAACTCCACTGAGATGTTGTGGCAGGACCTGAAACTAGCAGTTTATGCTCAAAAACCCACAAATGTCACTGAGTTGAAGTAGTTCTTTATGAAGGAGTGGGCCAAAATTCCTCCATGGCGCTGAAAGAGACTGATCAATAACTACAGGAAGCTTTTGGTTGCAGTTATTGCTGTTATAGATGGCATAACCAGTTATTGAGTCTAAGGAGGACTTTTCACACGGGCATTGGGTGTTGCATAACTTTCTTTTAATAAATAAATAAGAATCAAAACTGTGTTATTTGTTCACTCAGTGTCCCTTTTATCTAATATTAGATTTTGGTTGAAGATCTGATAACATTCAGTGTCAGAAATATGCAAAAATACAGAAAATCAGACGGGGCAAATACTTTTTCACGGCACTGTATATGGCAGAAAAATATATATTTCTTTTAGGCATAGGCCCTTTTACATTTTTGATCAGATTATAGATGGCTGTTCTATTTCCTTTGTCTGTCTTTTGGCAGTTGCATGTGCAGTTTGAAAGCCATGTGCTGATTCATACATGCCATTAGCTGACACTGCAAATCAGGAAACTTGGAGCAAGAGCTATTCATAGAGCTGTACATGAAGTCCATCCATTTTTTTCTTTTTGGAAACCAGCCATCTAGGCTAGCTATATCTGAGAGATAATCTATATTTTGTCAGGCAGGGTGTTTGTGTCTGAAAGCAAGTTTATTTTAGAGTGTATTTTAAATCATTTTCATTACCTGCCACTAGCATAGCAGGCTGTTTTTACATTTTTTTGGGCTGTGTATTTAATGTCCCTGACTTTTTTACTTAAGTGAATAAAAACCGTCTACAACACTCTTGTTTCTGTTTGTCCTATACAGCAGGTTTTGATACCAGTGCTGCATTCATCATTTGCTGAAGCATCTACTTGACTTTGTTTTGTATTTAAGTATTGCCTTAAAATGTATGATGAGTGTTTGCAGTTATAAATGAATGTTGTTTGTTTGTTTATTTATTTATTTATTTATTTAACGCAATTCTAGATTCTAAAACTGCCAATTAAAAGTAGTGTCTGTGTAGCAAAAGATACCTAATGAATAGCCAGTTTAATATCTGGAACCTGCAATCAGGAGATTCTGGATATAATATGGAACTAGAATGTTTATCCTCCCAATTTGAATTGAAAATATAGTCTAGACAACAAAATTCAGCAGTGTGTTGATATTCAGAATGATATTCAGTAGCATGACGAGGGGGACTTGTAATAAAGTTGTGCTAGTGAGAGGCAATAATGTTTTTTCCTTTTCAAAGGACATTATTTTTTTTCCCACATATCGATATTTAAAAACAGTGTATTCCACCCTTTCTGACTTTAATAATGTGCAGATCGATACTTTATCTGTGAAAATGTTTGTTCAGATTCCTTTTCTGATGTTTCGTTTTTGGACCTCCATTTACTCTGTTAAGTAACCCATGACTTAGTGGGCATCTTAAATAGGCAATTATCATAGAGCAAGAAAATAAAACTGTGCTGGTGGTAAAAAGGGTTGTGTTTACTCTATAGTTGCAAAACTTCTTATTATTAACATCCGTCTGCAGGATACATTTCAATCAAGATTTATAACACAACTCGGTGCTTGTCAATACTGCCCGTATTGAGTACCTCTGTTTAGATTTCCCTTTCTCTTGCTGTAGCAGACAGTATCCATATTAAGAGTTCAGTGAAGGGGGCCTCACACATTTAAAATGGCGCTGCTCCAGTATGAAAAACAGAGCCCCATTTACTTTTTTTAAGAGTGTATTTGGCACAGTTCTTAAAGCAGTAACACCTGTAATGTCACACACAGTGAGTGATACAGACTTGCATTGAAGCACACAGCTGATTGATTTAGGAGATTCGTGTTCCATTCTTTTCAGTAACATGCACAGGAAACGTGTATGTAATTAGTCTGTAACAGATGATTAAAGGAGTTAGCAGTAATCTTGTTTATTGCATAGAACCATATTTGATGATGTTTGACAGCACATAGCATAATACATCATCTAACCCTTTTTAAATTATTTATACTATTGTAAAGTAAAAAAAAAAAGAATCGCTGAAATGGTAAATAATTCCCTAGAACCTTCATGCACTTCAATTTGCTGTACAAGTCCCAAATGTGCAGCTTTTTTTCAATTTTTTTTTTAAAAATCATGTTTTACACTCCCATGGTTTTAAAATGGAGAATTAAATTATCCCCACCTCTTTCTGTCGTTAGCATCTTTTCGTATTGATTGACATGCTATGCAGCCAGTAACCTGCTTTGAACCCCAAGACACTGGTGATGTGAAATGACCTTGAAGGTGAAACTGAACAAAACTTCCTAAAAACATGGCAATTACATTGAGACCTTTCTTAGCGAAGTGTAACACCAGTGCTATAACATGTTCCTTTAAAACTGCCCATTTCAAAACTGTATATAGTGAGTAGAAGTATGACGCAACAGGTACTATTTATGGAATTATTTTGTTAGTTTGATCACTTCACTTCATCACCGCTTACTTACTTCTGAGTGTAACCTTTAGTTAGGCAACAGTGTAATTATTGATTCTGGTTGATACTGTATATCAGGAATCTCTTGTTCAGATGTTTTTATAAAGACTATTTTCAAAAATATACATGTGTGACAAGGTAGCTGAGTGGATACAGGTGCAGAGGTGATGCAGTGCAGGAATGAAATGGACAGAGACTGTAATCCAGTTTGGAAAGGGGTACTTTTATTTTTGTAGTCCCAGATCCGGTGACCAGTAAGCAACTATAACAAAAACAATAACTGGTTTTGCAGACCCAAACAATAATGAAAAACCACACGTACCCGCCCCACAATAATACATACACGGTCACCAGTCCTGGGTGAGTGCACTGGTGTTTTGGTGGGTGATACAGTTTACTTTTAAGTGACAATGATGCAGTGATGTTCCGGCTTTAGTACTGGCCCTTGGCGACAGCTCTGGAAATGTATTAGTCACCTAGTCGGGGATGGAAATAAGACTCCTATTGAATAGCAGTTACAACCATTCCAGGTTTTCCTACAAGCTTGATTAGCCACCATGTATAGTTAACCAGCTCAGATGTGTCTTATTAAACTCGTGGTAAAAGCAAGCAACTTCTATGCAACAGGAGTCTTATTTCCATCCCTGCATCTAGTGTACAAACTAGATGATTATTACATAGATAAATAAACACACAACACTCACGGTACATGTTATTTTTGCTTTTCACTGGTTCGCTCAGTCCTTCTCGGTTCTCTCTTTAAACCAATGCGAAGAAACAGATTATGATTCTCCATCACGCATGACCCCTTGGTAAACGAGTGCAACCGCCTCTGCAATCTGCAGCTGCTACGTCGTTTCCCTTCCGCGTCAATACGTTCTTGCAACAGTCTGGCCTTCTAACAGACTGACCGACTTCCCGACCCTGGGGAAAGAACTGTCAGGCCAACCCATCCAAAGAACTCGGGACAGAATCCAACGCTAGCTGTTCTCTGTTGTCAGTGTACATGTAAACAAGGCTTTGTGGTGCAGGGATCATATTGCCTATATGGCCACAAACTTTCCAGTTACATTTGCTCTTTAAATACATGTCATAAACCTTCCTGTTGTATCATTTTTGTTTACCAAATATTGTACAGCAAGTAGTTTTGAAGCTGTTGACTGGTGCTTGCACAGCCACATTTTCCAGATCTTTGTCCTGAAGTAACTTCTATTTCCAAAACAGTCTCTGAGGCCTTTTAAACTACGTTGGCTTCCCCTGCTCTCTACTATAGTAACATCCATCCATTATCATTAACCGCTTAATCCTTTATAGGGTTGCGGTGAGCCAGAGCCAAACCCGGCAGACACAGGGCGCAAAGCAGAACTACAACCGGAACGGGATGCCAGTCCATCACAGGGCACCACACACACACAAATACGACGGCAGACGGCAATTTAGAATGACCAATCAACCTGAACAGCAGGACTGTCTTTGGACTGTGGGAGCAAACCGGAGTACCTGGAGAAAACCCACGCAGACACGGGGAGAACATTAACAAACCCCACACACAGACCCCTAGACCGGAATCAAACCCAGGACCCTGGCGCTGTGAGGCAGCAGCGCTAACCACCATGCCATCATTTGCTATTCACATAAATACAAGCCTTCAGGTGGTCCCTCCCAGGGCAGTGTTAAGATGTGTCTGAATGTTAATGTTCTTCTTTGCGTTTGTATTTCAGGCTCTCCTTCTACTCCGGGCATTCCTCGTTCTCAATGTACTGCATGTTGTTCCTAGCAGTAAGTATATCCTGTCTCTTTATTTTATGGCATACGCCGATGCACAGGACAATGGAGACATATTTGCCCTGTCAACAATGTCCTGTTTTTATGAGTCTGTGTATGAGTTAGAGAGACAGTTTCTGCTGAGATGCAGGCATCAGCCCCTGCAAACTGGTCAAAGAACGCAACTGATGGAACTGGTGCACCCAGCACTTTTCCATAACTGCCATTCTTTGGCTCAAAACAAATTGTGACAATACATCTAATAGATATAGCCAGGCAGGCAGCTCACATCAGTGGGAATTTCGAGCAGTCTGCCCAGGCCAGTCTAATAGAATATTACTCTACATGTGTGCCTGTGTAGTATGGTAAATATCAAAGGAAACATACAAATATTAATTCTAAATATAAAGCTTTTTGAATTTGAGTGGTACATATGGGACACTGTCAGCCTTTAAGGCACAGTACTGTTTTTTTTAGATTTGAAACCCTTAATCTCTCACTTACCTACTGCTGAAGTAGATGTGATGTTCAGTCATATGTTTAAACTGGTATTTAAACATGTCATCAGTTATGTAGGTGTAATATGACTTCACAGGGCTTGTTTAGTCTTGCTAATTTGTTTTATCTAATTGAACATTGCAAGGGCTGAATTTCAGATGAGACAGAGACAGACTATATCATCATCGTCATCATCGTCTCCCAAACAGTAGAAGGCAAAATTGCTAACAAAACAGGCTTTCAGTTTATAATAAAAGGGGTATTATTTGAGCATCCATGCTCCTGTTAAATCTGCTCTAAATAAGTTAAATGAATCGCCATAGTTGCTTGGTAAATCCACCATGGGTAACACATAATAGCCTACAGACTCACCTGAGACTTGTTACTTTTAAAACTCATGATAAGCGTGATAAGTTGAGATTTGGATGAGGCCTGTCTCTTAAACTCTCACCCCACGTGTGCTGTAAACTGTACCTAGACAGGCCTAGTGCAGAAACCCAGGAATTTGTGCTGGGCTGCTGCTAATTTCTTACACCAAATGTTCAAATTTGCACCTGGAATTAACTTTCGTAAGCAGTAACAGGAGGGAGTTAACTTGTTCCAGCAGCTTCTCAAAAAATTAGAAGGGGGTTCCCCAGGAGACGGGCGTCAACCTAAAACAATGTTATGAGGTGGGTGCAACCGGAAAACGATAATACACGTCCCTTTGAAATGTTCGTTGTGGTTGTGGGTTTTAAGTTATTAGTAACTTTAATTTGGTGAATCACACTGGTATCTTTTTGTCAGGAAATGTCAAATGTGTGTCTGCTGTTGACAATAAAGGTGTTTGTATGGGCTGAAGCTGCCGACAACGTTATTTTCTTTGTCGCATTGTTTTGCCTGCAGCTTAAATATACATTCTTTATAAACACAGCGGTTGTGGCGCCCTCCTTTTAGCACTGTCAAAGTCTGAATCATTATGAGGGGAAACAGTTTTCAGGTGGATTTCAATCCTGTTATGCATACAGTCAGCTTTTATTGAATTTGCAGTAACACTGAAATCTGATTTCAGTTACTGTACACAAAAAGTGTTACACATTTTTAAGTAGTGTGCATTATTGAAACTACAATTGTATGTGAACTTTTTAAAAGTATACATTGTAAACAGTTTAATAATAAAAAAATAAAAAAAACAGTATATTACAGCATGTACTGTACATTTAAACCGTTCAAGCTAATTTCTCAGCTTTATGTTTTTATAGTGGTCCCCGACACAGGCACGTTCTGATAATGGGCATTTTTTAAACCACAAAAGCAAGGCATCCTCAGCATCAGGGTATTGAGCAAATTGGAAATGCCAATGACTTGCATCCAACGTTTGCTGTTTATAGGCCTGCACTATTGTATCCAGTTTTTTCAGAATAGATATGACGGTGTTTGCGAGATTGTTGAAATCTGTAGCAACATCCACAGCAAAATTTAGCAGCTGCTAAATTTGGCTGTGACCATGTAGACAATTCACAGTACCAGGAAACTCGTTTAATCAGAGTTTGTTTTAATGAGAACTAACTGTGTATATACAGTGTGTTTGTGTTTGTATATATATACCACTGGTGTGATATTCTGTGTGTGGATTAAGTTATAGATTAAGTGAACCAGTTTTGCAGGAAGGCTTTTTATTGTATCTTAACATATTTTAGTGTATGGTTATTTGGTGAAACAAAAGCAAAAAAAAAGTAATACTTTGCTACTGATCCTAAACCAATGTGACCAAGTCACACTTGTATGTGTTTTTTTTCTATTTCAGACTCCAGCTGACTGTAGGATACAGTCCTGAAAAGATAAAAAAAAATATACAGTACTGTAAAAATAAACATGTTAATAGATTATATTTATCAATTAACTAAATGCAAAGTGAGTGAACAGAAGAAAAATCTGTATCCATATTTGATGTGACCACCCTTTGACTTCAAAACACAATCAATCCTTCTAGGTACACTTGCACAAAGTCAAGGATTTTGTAGGCATATAGTCAGGTGTATGATTAAACAATTATACCAAACAGGTACTAGTGATCATCAATTCAATATGTAGGTTGAAACACAATCATTAACTGAAACAGAAACAGCTGTGTAGGAGGAATAAAACTGGGTGAGGGACAGCCAAACTCAGCTAACAAGGTGAGGTTGCTGAAGACAGTTTACTGTCAAAAGTCATACACCATGGCAGGACTGAGCACAGCAATAAGACACAAGGTAGTTATACTGCATCAGCAAGGTCTAATTTCTATGCAGACAGGGGTTTCCAGATGTGCTGTCCAAGCTCTTTTGAAGAAGCACAAAGAAACAGGCAACACTGAGGACCGTAGACGCAGTGGTCGGCCAAGGAAACTTACTCAGCAGATGAAAGACACATCATGCTTACTTCCCTTCGCAATCGGAAGATGTCCAGCAATGCCATCAGCTCAGAATTGGCAGAAAACAGTGGGACCCTGGTGCACCCATCTACTGTCCGGAGAAGTCTGGTCAGAAGTGGCCTTCATGGAAGACTTGTGGCCAAAAAGCCATACCTCCGAAGCGGAAACTTAAGTCCAAGCGACTCAACTATGCACGAAAACACAGGAACTGGGGTGCAGAAAAATGGCAGCAGGTGCTCTGCACTGATGAGTCAAAATTTGAAATATTTGGCTGTAGCAGAAGGCAGTTTGTTTGCCGAAGGGCTGGAGAGCGGTACACGAATGAATGTCTGCAGGCAACAGTGAAGCATGGTGGAGGTTCCTTGCAAGTTTGGGGCTGCATTTCTGCAAATGGAGTTGGGGATTTGGTCAGAATTAATGGTCTCCTCAACGCTGAGAAGTACAGGCAGATACTTATCCATCATGCAATACCATCAGGGAGGCATCTAATTGGCCCCAAATGTATTCTGCAGCATGACAACAACCCCAAACATACAGAGAAAGTCATTAAGAACTATCTTCAGCGTAAAGAAGAACACAGTCATGGAAGTGATGGTATGACCCTACCATCTCAACATCATCAAGTCTGTCTGGGATTACATGAAGAGAGAGAAGCAACTGAGGCTGCCTAAATCCACAGAACAACTGTGGTTAGTTCTCCAATATGTTTGAGCCAACCTACCTGCCGAGTTCCTTCAAAAACTGTGTGCAAGTGTACCTAGAAGAATTGATGCTGTTTTGAAGGCAAAGGGTGGTCACACCAAATATTGATTTGATGTAGATTTTTCTTCTGTTCACTCACTTTGCATTTTGTTAATTGATAAATATAAACTGTTAAAATGTCTATTTTTGAAAGCATTCTTACTTTGCAGCATTTTTCACACCTGCCTAAAACTTTTGCATGGTACTGTATGTTTTATCCATAACTTCAAACATAATACTGAGACAAAAACAATCAGAAACTAAATCAAGTAGACCAAAGAGTTTGTATTCTGTAATGCTCTTTGAATGGACAGTGTCGAGATTCAAGGTAAAAGGCAGCTTTGCCAGACTTTGCTGTATCTGGCAGCTTGTCACACAGTAAATAAATTACATTATGACAGAAATAAAATCAAAAACGCAAATATTAAACTAAGTCATGCCATTAGATTTCTGGATACATTTCAAAGCGCAAAAGAAAACGAAACAAAAAAGGCACATTAATTTAGCCCCTGCAGTAAACTACCACAGCAATAGGAAATTAGAAAAAAAAAAAAGTGAATCTAACTGTAAATACATGGAGCATCTAGAAGTTTTTCACAACACATGCACTTATGGAATAAATACTGCCCAACAGCATTCCTGTCTTGAGCGAACATCAGTCTAGTTTAGTACCCGTTATATGGCATGGTTATATTTTTATAATAAATGTAACAAGCCATTGATAACTGTTATCTTGTCAGAAAAGTAATGGAAAAACTGAATTTCAGAAGCCTGTTGACAAGGGAGCATTTGGTCAAGTCAGTTCCAAAAACCTCAGAAATGACATACTCTTATTTGATGTTAGGTCCTCAGAAATTACAGGCTCTTATTTGATGTTAGGTCCTCAGAAATTACATGCTCTTATTTGATGTTAGGTGGAGGTTGAATAAAACAGTCAATGAGTCACTGTTGACTCGTTGGCAATAATTGGCTCCTTGTTTGCAGTCTTTGTAAAAGGCTGGGCATAAATCGAAGTATCCAGTCAACTCCTGTACATGTGATTCCTCTGCAGTAGCTGACTGTGTGCTGTTAACAAGCACTGTATTCATAGCAAGCAGACTGACATATCAGTGAGCATTCAACTTTGAGCACCAATTTCAGCAAAGATCAAACCATTGCAGCTTGCAACATTGTGCCTCGTAATCAAATGTGCAAAATACCTTAGACCCGTCAATATATGACTCGCTTCTGCCATATGACCTTTACCCAGTGACATTGTTAGGCTACTGGAAATCTTGGCTAGTGTTGTCCCAGTACTGTTCCTTTGGAATGAGGCCTGATATAATACATTCTAACATAGTAATTTAAACGTGTGTTATAGTTTTGTAACCATAAAGCAATAACGATAAAGGTTAACCCATGTTTGGAGACATTGATTATTTTGAATGGGGAGTGTTCCACTGTAAATGGCATGTTTTAGTGTTGGTGCCTCAAGAAGCCAATGCTGGATCCCCTCAGGTTTTTGATCCTGCTGTGTGTTAATTCAGAACACAATGATTTAAATTAACCACAGCCATCTAGATCAGATGTTTCCATTAGGCTTTTTTCTCCGCAAACTTCAGTTTCTACTTCGTAACTTGACAGGTTAAGAAGCCGCAAAACATAGTGGGATAAAATTTTGTTTTTGTTCTCCAACAATGGTCTATTATATAAACCAGTGGGTTTAGTTTTCTTCAGTCATTTGTTAAATTATAACTGCCAGTCCAATGAAAAAGTCAAGAGATGCTAAAACAATTTTGCTCTTAGAAGTTCCATGTGGTAGGGGGTGATGTTACAGTAGAAATAGTATATTTTTAAATAACCTGTGTATGCATCACATTCTTTTGTAGGTTATCCCCTGTGTAGTGTGTGATGAAGCAGATCTTTGTGAAGGTTCAGTGTTTAAATTCTTCAAAGTTAGTTTTAGCTCTCAAATCTTGAATCTTGCAACATCTTGAAATCTTGTACTTGCAACATTTCACAGTACATGCAACATCACTCCCATCTTTTATGACAATTTCACTGGTTACAACAGATTGACTTGTTGTAAGGTAAGGTCTGGCATAAAACATTCAATGATATAATAAGATGCAGTGTTTATAATTACAAAATGTGGACTCACTTAATATCTTCTACGTGCTGAGTTAACTTCCTTCTGTTATAAACCCAAAAAGTCATCACCCCACAGTCGGTAGAATACTATCTGGAACCCTTATCCTAGATTGAGTTCATCGTGAAAATATAGGATTCAGTACTACAATACAAGCCTGCTACTTTCTTCAAACCATAGAACTGTTCATGCCACAAGTAAGGAGTGCTGCTACTGTAGACCTGAATCAATCAATCAATCAGTCTTTATATAGCGCCTTTCATAGTGGACCACCATCACAAAGCGCTTTACAAGATAGTGAGGAACAATGCGTAATACATTAAATACAGTGAAATACATGGCATAGTACATTAAATACAAACAGTAAAAAAAACACAACATGCCATTTCAAAGGGTATTCACATAGTAAACATGCATTCGAAATGCATCGGCATTTGTAGGATAGGCAGAACTATTCTGGAGGACTGCATTAAGAATTTCCTGTGTTTTTGCCTTGTATGCCATTCTGCATTTGGTAGAAATGTCATTGATTACCAAAGACTGTTTTTAAGCCTGTGAAATCAAAGGAAGCCAGCGTTTAGTTTTTCCTGTGGAAACAGACAATTGTTTTTTTTGAAGTGCTGTTGTGTATATTTTACAGCCATGCAATAATTGGATAATAGCCTAGGAAATCACAGGGGACTCCAATGTGCCAAAAACAGACCAAAAGCATTGAAGAAATTGGCCTTGTTGTGAATCATAGTCAGATTGGATTACAGCAGCTAGTTACATAGATTATGGGAAACAATTTCTGCTTCAGCACATAAGGTTTCTATTTTTTTTTTTTTTTTTTTTTAAACAGTACGCTCTGTGACCAGTTCTGTTTTTATTAGTTTATTTTACTCTGTATACAGATTATTTTTCAACATTTTGCAACAGATTCAGCACCATCTGTGGGCTCTTAAGTAGCTGCAATTCAGTTGAGCTATTCTTTGGTAAAACCAACAGTTAGGCAGTTAAAACATAACAGATTGAGTATCACTTGATAAATTAAATACAAGCTGAAAACACTGTTGCCGGTGTTATCATAGGTGTGACCAAATATACCTCTGTACCCTGATATGAAAGAGTAAGTAGCTTCAGTTTTGTTTTTACAGTCCCCTTTCTTTTTTGTAATGGTTGCAGTCATTCTGAGCGGTTATAACTGCAATTCCTGTGCTCTTACACTGTTTGTGTTATGGTTCTTTCACCTGAGTTCAGAAGCTGCTCTCCAGTTGTCTGCCATAGATGTATATGGGTTAGATCAGCGATGAGGTCTTTATGAAAGTAGGAGCCAGCGCCATCTAGTGACCGAAACACTATGCTGCTTACTATTTTATTCTTCATTGTGAAATTAAATCTTCATTCAACAATGTGTATATACAATATAGTAGAATCAAGTACAGTACTGTAATATTGTACTGTTGATAACTTACTAATACAGTGCCCTTGTCTTAGACTTACTCTTAACTATTGCCACAGTGCATGCCTGCAGACTGTTTTAAACGAAAGAGGTGCAGTGATAATTACAAGCTGTGTGTTGGCTAAGCGTGCTGAACAGGCAGGGTTCCATTTTTTTCACCTGCAAAATAAAATGTAGTTGTGGTATAGAGAAGTGAATTGTATTTTATATTAACAAAGAACGTAAACACGTATACACTGAAGAGTGTTCCAGTTATTTACTTCAGTAGAGGAAGCATAACCATGGAAACAGAGATCTAGTAGTGGCGCTTGACATATATTTGTATATGCGCTAATCTATCACCCTCTATTGAGTAAGGCAGTATGGCATGTCTTCTTTGTGCCCCATACTGTCAGTCAGGAGCCTTGGGTGGAAACTGATCAATTTCAGTATCTGGAGCTACAGTTCTTCCTTTCACCTACTCTAAAAATATTTACATTACTGAGCACCAGGCTAATCAAGATATTGTAGATGGTCACTAAGAGAACAGACCACCTATTGAGAATTGGGAGTTTTTATTGATTAAAAAAGTGAGCCCCTTTAAGTACTGTTGACACCTATAAATTCAAAAATAAGTATTCACATTTATAGAACAGGAATGCTAATGCTAATATATATATATATATATATATATATATATATATATATATATATATTATATATATATATATATATATATATTTATATATTTCTCTATCTAGAAAGGAAAAGATCTAGAAAGGAAACTGCATCATTAATTTATTTCTGGTACAATCATGTGTTTCTGATGTTGATACCACAGATAGTTTTTAGTGTGTGGGTTCTGGCATCTTCCTATGTTATGGACTCCAGTAGCTGAAGGGTGTGTGCCCAGTGTGGAGCGAAGTGGTTTGTAGTGTGAGTTGGCTGTGAAAGCGACACAGTATGGTCTGGATAGGTTTTTTGTTTGTTTTTTGGGATGCCACTGTCTAACAGGCTGAGTATCACTTTGGCTTAAGATAGCAACATCCCATCATAGCAGTGACATAATGACAAAGTTGCAGAAATCAGGAGCCAAGACCAAACATTTTGTACTATAACCTCAGGCCACACCAGAGCCCTGTACATTCCATCCCTTCCAAAAGAAAACAGGAGCTGGTTTTGCTGCTGAGTTTTGGTCCCACAGCCCTGCTACTGTCTGTTTTTGTTCTGTCTCTAACTTAGCGTAGCAAGCTTCAATTAATCTAGCTCTCATTTACAATCACAAAACAAATAAATCATCACAGTTGAATAACTATATATTCTATTACCTGACACAGTTGGATATTGTATGTTTAGTTCAGTAAATGTTATATATGAGTATAGATGCAATCAAGACCACTGGGTGATAATTTAAGAATTAAATGGAGCAATTGTGACCTGTTGAGGTGTTTAGGTGAGTTAATTGTACTTGAAGATATTTGCTTTATTTCTTTTAGCAATTTTAAATATTTGTTCTTCTGTAAATTGTATTCACACATTTTATAAGTCTGTAGTAGCCCCTGCTTTATAGGTATACATATTTTAATAGAATTGTAATATAAACTAATATCAAATGTTTTTTGAAGTTTAGTTATGCATTTTTCATTTTAAATATCTGGTTAGGGAGTTTAGCATGCGTCAGTGTTAAACAATTACCTACTGTACTGTAATTATAGCTGTAAGAATGTATTCTTGGCAAGTGTATTGGATGGGCTTGAAACATCCAATTCTGTAACTAATATAATGATAAACAGTTTAATAGTTTTGTCTGACAATGCATTAATCAGTTAATTGGGGCTGTTCTGTATTTTCTTGGCATTTCTGAATATGGACTCCCACTAACAAACAACTTAATTAAAACATATCCTCTAGCTGTGATCGCTGTGCATGTAAAAGCGCAAATGTGACGAATCAGCCCCCTATATCCTTGGCCAGAAAAACAGCTTGACTCCATCTGCTGTATCCCACTCAATAACTTTACACAAGCTATCCGGTTGTGTATTATCAACTTGCATTGTAAGTAAAACTTGTGAAATAGTCCAGCTTGCCGAGAGAAAAAAAGGTTGCAACACAACCCATATGAATTTGACCGCTTATACAGAACCTCATTTATGTGTGACTTGAATTATCACACAACGATGCATGTGTCAATATGCAGCCTGTGGAGAAGATGCAAAGACAGCAGTGCTACAGATGGTAGGATTCATTTCTTGGTATGAACGGCAGAAGGATGCCGATTTTATAAAATGAGTTCTGATGCAGCTACTTGGTGAATCCTAGCAAGCATGTTTTGCCTCACAAACAAAAGACTGTGCTGGACACTCTCAGGGTTCGAGAGAACGACTTGCAACAGTGAATGGTTTAAAAATGCTGTTATGAAAAAAACAAAGCAAAAAAAACTTCTGTGGGTACAGTATTCAAATGACACAGCAGGCTTGTTTATTTTGTTATAAAGTAAAAAAAAAAATTGGTAGAAATCCTTGAAAACTGGCAACACTTAGCTACCATTATTTAATATTAATGCGTGAAATACATTAGCTTTAATACCTTGTGATATTTCTTAGGGCTAGACACACCACTTAGTTTATAGGAAAATTGAGCTGATGGGTAGAATAGCTTATTCCTGTCATAAATGTCATGTAGCTTTGTAGTATTTTTATTTATTTTGGTAACATAAAAAGCTAAGGCAGTGAGGTTGGAGGTGTATCGCATTTTGATTTTGCAAGGAGTAATACTGTCAAAATAAACTCATTTTAAAACATTCTTCTGTCTTTGTAACATAGTATTGCATACATCAACAGTAAACGCTAATTACTGGCGCACAATGGCACCTCATTTACCTGTGGATTTCATACATCAGTGGATTTATGTCCTCCCCAAGCACATGAATAAACAGAGTTCCACTGTATAATAATGAAGCATGGCTTTAATTGCCAGCCTGTAAAAACTGTCAGTATACTATTGGAATTTAATGAGCACATAACAAATTATCATTTTGGTTTGCCTTTTGATTTAAAAGGGGATAATATTAGAACATAGATTTTTATTATTCAAAGTACTGATTTAACTCTGAATTGCATTGAGAGCTTGTTAAAGTGGTGCTTTTATAGAATAAACATTGCTGTTGCTGGAAAAAGTTCAGGCACTTCAAAGAGAAAGTTTGAGAAAGAAGTGACAGCTTCCCACCCAACAATGAAGGCCATGACACAAAGATGACAGTGATATGGTTACCAATCCTTGAATAAGAAAGTTTATGGGTGAGTCACCCATTAAGAGTTTTAGTTCTGGATTTAAAAGTTTCTTAAAGCAAGGTGTAAAACATTACACATTTCAGTTTTTTATTTGTTGCAAGTCTTCTAGATTAGAATTGGGTGTTTAACATTTCTATTGGTTTTATTTATAAACTGCTAAAATAATTACTTGGCACCTTTTTTGGGCGTTATGGAGGATTTTATGATATGAATACTACATGCAGTTTTTCTCCAAAGATCACCATGTAACACTTTTTATCCCCTCCCCTCTTTAGCTTTATGTTCAAGCAAGACTCGTGGAAGACTGGGCTAGACTACTGCGTCCCACAGTCCAGTTCTTCCTGGTTGCGGCATCCATCTATGTCGGCCTTTCTCGGGTTTCTGACTACAAGCACCACTGGAGTGATGTGCTGACTGGACTGATCCAGGGTGCGATTGTTGCAATACTGATAGTGAGTAATTAACCATTACTGCGTCATGTGGAGGTGCTCACGTGTACTGATGTAGTTTATTAACTTCATTCAGACACCTACATGAGAAGTACCACACAGAGGATCACACTTACTCTTGACTGAATTGTCAGTGGGACTGATGTGTAAATCTGTGGGATAAAATAGTCTGCCGCTTTTTCGATAGCTTATACATTGTATTGGCTTGTATCGCTCATATCTCAAACTGTGCAAGATAGTTTAAATTCTCATTGTTATGGAAACCTAATGTTTGATAATTCTGAAGGTCAAGTTCAATTGCAGGTATCGTGCAAGAAAAGTGAGCCCTTTGAGGTACACAACTGTATATAGATTCTGTCAAGTTTGAGTGGTGTTGTCCAGTAATAAACCATTTCACTATCATGCAAGGAAGCAAAGGTTGTTTAATATTGTGTTTTCTTTTTGTTTAGTTTAAAAAAAAAACTGCAGAGATTACATATTTTGGTCTAAATAAGATTAAACTTTAGTATAAAACTGTACTACTTTACTATTTATCCTAGGATAGTCTTTGATATATTGGAGTGCAATTAAGAAATTCCATAAATTACATTACCAGCAGAGCAGAAATACAGAGATGGTGTTTATTTTGTGATCCAATATCCAATTACAAATCTGAAGTGGCTACCAAATTTGTGATATGTACTAACTTTGTCAACCTGATGTGTGGCTGTTTATGATAGCCTTGCCCCACATTTCAGCTTATGCTGTTTTCCGCATCCTATACAGGTGGTTTTTGTATCAGACTTCTTCAAGACACGTGTTCCAGCCTTTCCCCAAAAAGAGGAGGACATTACCCACACAACTTTACAAGAAACTCCCACAAACGGAAATCATTACGGTAGTACTCACTAGGCATGAAATGACCAAAGTGGACACCCTGTGACTGTAACCCTGCTTCCTGTTTTTCTAAGGAGGTTTGGCTAGAGCTCAGAGAATGAATGGTCTGATTTTAAGGATGTTTGATTACCTATATAAAATACTACCTTGGCAGGACTGCTGCTGCTGCTGCTATGTGACTTCCACGCCCACTGTGTACATAACTGTATATCTCCATGTATCTCACAATACCAGTACTATGTACATGTACTAGCAATGACACTTGTATACCCTTTTATATCTAATCATTAGGAAAAGTGTTCCAAACAATATTCAGAATGCATTTTTTTTTGTTTATTAAAATTGTGGTAAAAGCTTTATGTACAAATGTCTGTTTGAGCTTTATGCTTCTTAACTGAAAACAAATAAACTAATTCTGAACTAACATTGTTCTGGTATCCATTAAAAAAAAAAAAAATCCAAACAGTCCATAAATATGTAAATGCTTTCCCCCAGCTGCTTTACTGCAGGTAAAAGCACAGCTCTACAAATAAAGGCTGGCAGCAAACACAATGTCTCTCTTGATCTTTGTGATACCTGGGAGAAAAAAAAAAAAAAAAAAAAAAATCAGAATTAATTTAATGGAACATTACATTTGCACTGATTAGAACATGTCTGCAATAGGCACCGATGACTTCTGCATTATAACACCAAAACAGTCTTTTGGCATACATCTATTTTTTTACTTCTGTAAATTAGTCTACTGTATAGGAAACATCTGACTAAAATCACTTCACCCCACAAAGTATGTGCACAATAGAACTGAACCAAGTTAACACTATTTCCTTGACTACCTGAAATATCAGATCACAGTGGTTTCAAATAAGGCCTAGTGTAATGAATCTGGTTGGAAACAACAAAAAACAAAAACACTACCTTCTGCAAACTTGTTCTCCAGTTCCGTGTTTCCTATGGCCTTTGCAGCCTGACACATCTGTCTCAGCAGTTCCTCCAAGCGCCTCATGCAACGAATGATGCTACCTGTGGGAACATGAGGATAGTTTTAAACCTACCTTTTCAGTTTTAAAAACTTTCATTTTGGTTTTACTGAAAACCAATTGGATGTCAAACTCCTGAGAGAGTTGATAAACTGAACCCATCATAACTGGTCATGCATCCCTACTATAATTCTCTGTTCCCCATCTACATGACCCATGAATATATATATTTTTTAAAAAACTAATGAATGTTTTATTTCCATTAAAACAGCACTTTAACTCATTTATTTAACCAACTGCTTTCATCAACTAGACAGAAAATAAATTCCCCCAATTACAGTTGAACACTTGATTATTGTAAACTAGAATATCCACTTACAGTGCAAGAACACATTGTCTTTTGAGCTGAATGGATTCAGGACTGGCACATAAAATACCATAACTGCAAGGAGCCTGCATCCATGTATCTGATCAAAGTTCCAGGGCATCAGAGGGCCATGTGTTTTGAATTAGTGATATGGCACAAAACAAATAAAATAAACTTTACCCAGGGATTATCCAACCACACTGTGCCTTGGCAAAATGTTCTCTCAAATAGATTCAGAGAATTGTTATAATGTAAAAAGCTGTCACAAATAGCATCGAAATATAGAACAACATTTACAAAAAGGGTCTTGACTGTCACTGTTGCCTCAATGTTTATAACTCACCGTATACACACAAGATTAATTTATTATAGCATTACACTGTTCCAAAAATCTGATCCCTGCTTTCACTAGAACTCTAACTATCAATGCACTACTAAATGTTTATTGTGTTTAAAGCCAAGTATTTTGTGCCATGAGAAACTGAACACACATTATCTGAGAACTGTTCTTTCAAACACAATTTGCCAAGTCACATTAAGTTACAATGTAATTATAAGATGAAAGGCTTTCCTGTTAAATCACAGACGTCCCCATGTCTGGTTCAATGTGCTCAAAATTATTTGTTTTAATTTTGTTCCAAACTTAATTCCCCAGAAATCTTGGGAGTTACTAATCTTTTATGCAATCAAATCATAAACAACAAATATTTTATATATACTTCATCTAGTCCTGCTATTTACTGTACACAGCCATCTTGGGTGCCCTTCCGTAGATTTTTCCTATAAAAACGTACAAACCTGACCCCAGGAACCACGAAATAGGAGTGTATTATAAAGTGCCAACATACAATGCCTATAGGAAGTATTCACCCCCCCTTGGACTCTTTCACAGTTTGTTGTGTTACAACCTGAAATCTTGATACATTTAAATGGGATTTTTTTTTCCTTTGATTTACACAACCTACAACACTTTCAATGTGTGAAAAAATGGGAGGGGTGGGTGAAAAAAATGGAGTCCACCTGTGTGCAATACAAGTGGTTCACATTATTTCAGATTAAATGTAAGGTCCTACAGTTAGGTAGTGCATTCAAAGCAAAGTCACTACCATGAAGACCAAGGAGCTTTCAAAACAACTTCAGGATAAAAGTTGTGGAAATGCACAGATCAGGGGATGGGTATTAAAAGATTTCAAAGGCACTGAATATCCCTTGGAGCACAGTCAAGCCAATCATTATGAAGTGGAAGGTATACGGCACCCCCCAGAATCTGCTTAGAGCAGGCCGTCCTCCCAAACTGAGCAGCCAGGTAAGGTGGCCCTTGGTCAGAGAAGCCACCAAGAAGCCAATGACAACTCTGAAAGACCTACAGCGTTCCATGGCTGAGATGGGAGAAACTGTCCATGTGTCTACAATAGCTGAGGGACTCCACAAATCTAGCCTGTATGGAAGAGTGGCAAGAAGGAAGCCCATGTAAAATCTTGCTTGGGGGAATTTGCAAAAAGGCATGTGGGAGACTCTGAAAAGATGTGGCAAAGAATTCTGTGGTCTGATTAAACAAAAATTGAACTATTTGGCCTAAACGCAAAGCATTATGTCTGGCGCAAACCCAACACGGCACATCACAGAGGTAACACTATCACTACTGTGAAGCATGGTGGTGGCAGCATCATGCTATGGGGATGCTTTATATCAGCAGGGACTGGGAAGCTTGTCAGGGTACAGGGCATTATGGATGGATCTAAATACAGGCTAATCCTTGAGGAAAACCTGCTTCAGTCTGCAAAAGACCCAAGACTGGGACGGAGATTCACCTTTCAGCCGGACAATGACCTCAAGCACACAGCCAAAGCGACACTGGAGTGGCTTAAAAACAAGTGAATGTCCTAGAGTGGCCCAGTCAAAGCCTGGACATGAATCCGATTGAGAATCTGTAGCAAGACTTGAAGTTTGCACAATTAAACAATTTTGCCAAGAAGAATGGGCAAATATTGCACGATCCAGATGTGCAAACCTGGCAGAGACTTACCCCATAAGACTCATAGCTATAATTGATGCCAAAGGTGGTTCTACCAAGTATCGACATGGTGGTGAATAGTTATCTAGCCAAGACAAGCAGTTTTTTTTTTTTCCCCCCCATTAAATCTTGTATCAATTCTCTTTCCTCTTCGAAAAAGTGTTGAGTAGGTTGTCAAAATGAAGAGGAAAAAAAAAAATCTCCTTTAAATGCATCAAGATTTCAGTTTGTAACACAAACTGAACACATTCAAGGGGGGGGGGGGTGAATACCTCCTATAGGCACTGTACTTTATAAAACCCATGACTAATGCACTTTTTCTAAAGACTATTTAGTCCAAAGTTGTAAATCCTCACTACAGCTACAGGAATACTGCCACAAAACACAAAGGCTCTTGTCATACTTGATATAGGTAAACACAATCTTGAGAACCCAGCACTGCATCACCAAGGCTCCTGAAAGTAGCATAAAAGGTTAAAGGCTATGGCTTTGCTTCCTATAGAAAAAGGCATTGTATATAATACTACAGAGCCAGAGCCTTTTCTGTTTACTGTAATCCCATCAGACTTTGGGTAACACTGCAACAATTATTACTGACTGTAAATATCATCCAAGTAGGAACAAAATAAATTATAAAATCTATTTTGGTTGCATAAAAACTATTTGATCAGGTCAACTTTTGTAAAATAAATTAAAATCACATTGTAAAGCAAAAAATTAAATATAAAAAATAAACAGCATTGACCTGTGTAACAGATCTTCAAGCTAAATGTCAGATTCCTATCCAAATACTCTATAGCACCATTTCCATGTTGACGAGAGCTATCTGCCTACTAAAAACACACACAATGTTCCTGGAAGTTAGATTAGCGGCACAATAACATGATCTTCTCACTGCAACTGCCTTTCCTTTGCCAGCAAGCATCAGGACAAGTCCCAGATGGTAGCTAAAGAAATCAAAAACAGTTCCTGCACAATGGAACAGGAAAGCAACGACATACGTATTTCAACAAAGCTAATGCTAGAATCATCTTTAAAAAAAAAAAAAAAAAAAAATGAAAAAATTAATCAAAGAGTTATATAAACTATTATTTCAGTCTTAAAACAAAAGCAAATGGAGAAAAAAATGTTAGATTCAGATTTTTGTGATATGTAAAGTAATACAATTATATTACCACATTGCTTCATCATCTTCCAGCACAGCATCACTGGGTATCACAGCTCAGTCAGTCAATTGCCTTTTCTATTCATTTAACCGTTTGAGATTTTCAAAAAGGTATGCCTGGATATTGGTTTCATTTAGCCTATTTTGACTGTACACCATTCATGCACAACAAGCGAATCACCTATTACACTGCTGAGAACCACTAAAAGGAAAAACATTAAGACTCTTAAGAACACAATTCAAAGATTTGCATGACCTATTGTAGGATAGGTGATTTCTGAATCAGAGAGAGGTTATACTGTTGATATTAATTATAGCACTGCCTGCATCCATGTCTCATGAACTCTCTGTGCTCCATTTTTCTATTTACAAGAAAATGATTAATGGTTTGGCCTGTGTTGTATTATGGAATAAATCTACAGAATTATATACATCCTGGAGTGTTAAACTAAACACACTTTAGGACGTAAAGGATGGATACTAATGTATGTATGTATGTACGTACGTACAGTGCCTATAGAAAGTCTACCCCCCCTTGAACTTTTTTCACGTTTTGTTGTGACAGTGCCTCAGTTTCATGCATTTAAATTAGGATTTTTTTCCCCCACTTATCTACAAACCATACTCCATACTGTTAAGGGAAAAAAAGTTTGATAAAAATTATATATTAAAAAAAAACTGAAGACCAGAATTGGATAAGTCACCACCCCGCTGAGTTATACTTGGGGGAAGCACCTCTGGCAGCAAATACAGCAATATTTGACCATTCTTTACAAAACTATTCAAGCTGTCAAGTTCCTTGGGGAGCAAGTCATGCCACACATTTTCAATTGGATTTAAGGTCAGGGCTCTGACTGGGCCACTGAAGGACATTTACTTTTTTGTTCCTTAACCACTCCAGTGTAGCTTTGGCTGTGTGCTTTGGGCCGTTGTCATGCTGAAAGGTGAACTTCCGTCCCAGTTTCAGCTTTCTTGAAGAGGGCAGCAGGTTTTTCTCAAGGACTTCTCTGTACTTTGCTCTATTCATTTTCCTGCCGATGAGAAACATCCCTATAACATGATGCTGCCGCCACCGTGCTTCACAGTAGGGATGGTTATCTTTGGGTGATGTGCTGTGTTGCGTTAGCGCCAAACATAACGCTTTGCATTTAGGCAAAAAAAAATATTTTAGTTTCGTCAAACCAAAAACTTTTTGCCACATGGCTACAGAATCTCCCGAGTGTTTTTTTGCATACTTCAAAACACGATTAAAAAAGGTGGGCTTTCTTGAGTAACTTCTTCCTTCTTGCCACCCTACCATACAGGCCAGATTTGTGGAGTGCTTGGGATACTGTTGTCACATGCACACTTTGACCAGTCTTGGCCATAAAAGCCTGTAGCTCTTGCAAAGTTGCCATTGGCCTCTTGGTAGCCTCTTTGATCAGTCTCCTTCTTGCTCGGTCATCCAGTTTGGAGGGACGGCCTGATCCAGGCAGGGTCTTGGTGGTGCCATACACCTTCCATTTCTTTATAATCGTTTTGACCGTGCTCCAAGTGATATTCAAGGCCTTTGATATTTTTTTATACCCATCCCCTGATCTGTGCCTTTCAACAACTTTGTCCCGGTGTTCTTTTGAAAACTCCTTGGTGGTCATGGTCGAGTCTTAGCTTTGAAAGGCACTACCCAGCAGAGGGAACCTAGAGGAACAGCTGAACACAGGTGGAAGCCACTTAACTGGTGTGGGATTTTGAAGGTGATTGGTTACACCTGAGCTAATTTAGGATTGCTATTACAAGGGGGTGGACACTTATCCAACCAAGCTATTTCAGTTTTTATTTTTTTAATTAATTTTCTACAAATTTCTAGAATATTTTTTTCACTTGGAAGTTGTGGGGTAGGATGTGTAGATTGTAGAAAATGCCACAAGAAAGTGCCACAACCTTCAATATTACCTACTTCAAAGTAACCATAAAAGATCAGTCAAAAGCTCTTTAAATGCTTTTTCACAGAACTGTCCAGAAGCAGATTTAAGGCTGTTTTAAAATTGTGATTTAGGGCTGGGATGATGGTAAAAAAAAAAAAAAAATCTATGCATCGTTTTCTCATAACGCAAGAGACACGTGTAAATAAGTACATAAACAGCCACTTCTCGTTATATCGCCCCTTGCTATACTGCGGATTCCGACTGGTCCTGGAGTTTGCTCCCCATTACTGTCTAACGGCACGTGCCTTAGCTGCAATATACATAGGCACTTACAATTACTGTTCGTTTTATTTCCTACTGCACATCAAACAAAAATATACAAAACAATTAAACAAAGCATTAATATTGTACCGTTATCATATACACACGTATTTCACAATAACACAAAGCAAATTAAATATCTACTTGCTGAAGCACTTTTTATTTTAGCCAATGAGGTGCTCATGTGTAGCACTAGCAAAAGCAGCAAGGCAATGATGTCAGTTCCCTAGCTTGTTCCTATGTTGTTGGGAATTTATTATTTCAATGCAGCGGGTTTGTGCATTTGAGAAAGGACAGGAAGACTCATGAAATTAACTGGAGACTGAAGTTGATGAGAAGCAATTGCCCTCTGCTATATGAAGTAAAACTGTGCTGCTTTTTATACAAAAAATTAGAAAAAGCAGGTTGCGTAGAGGATTTATACCGGACCCTGACGCACCCGATAAAACGAGGGAGTGGTTGTACAGCATTTATTTGTTAGCCTAATTTGTTTTTCTATGGGTCTCTCGCAGCCCTCGATATATAGCAGATTTGTTTTGGACCCCGACACCCGTGACAGAGAGGGTGGTGTATTTTCATCAAATCCGATCATGAAAAGTAAACATTTCTCCAGATGAACTTAAAACTACACCTTTCTAATTATTTATGTCTAGTCACACTGTTGGCGAGGTTCCCCACAAAAACTTAATAAAACATTACATCTTATCTTAAGATGTCTTGACAGCAACTGGATTACAGAAAACGGGGAACACAAGAATAACTATTTACAAGTCTAACGTAACAAAGTCTGTGCTCTCTCCACATCTTATTTTCTATTTTTATTTAGAAATATTATGGCATCCACATTCTCTGGATTCAAAGAGTTTGTTCACAAGCATACCTGCTTTGCTGAACACACGCTCACTCGGGACTGATTTTTAAACGCAGCCCCCTCTACTGTACTAACAGGTCTGATATCTTGTGTGACAACATCCACTATCAGGCCTGTTATTTCTTTTGCTCCAAACGTCTGACAGCATTATTTAAAATTAAATCGACAATTTAACTAGCAACATCTGATCCTGAAATGCAGCCTACCTCTAGTAATTAAGATTTGTTTTTTGTTTTTGTCACGCTTACTCTGAAAAAGTACGTCCTGAGTACTGGAAGGGGAGTTTTTTTGTTATATTATTATTATTTAAAAGGAACCAAAGGAAAGGCAAGGAATTAGAGAGCAGATTTACATTTTGCCGGGCCTAATAAAAAAGGGTCCTATTAATGCGTTTTTTTGTTTTGTTTTTTTAACCATCAATGGTTATTAAAACAATTCGATGCATTGTCCCAGTCCTATTGTGGTCATCAGGCAGCAACTTTCAAAAGTAACAAAGGGTTAAAACTGTACAGAAACTTGCATTACACCAACTTCACTGCAGGAGTCTTAAACTGGGTAAATATACACCAACCCATTTCAGAAACTGCCATTACCTTCAAAAACATCTGTCATTTTGCAGATCTGAGAAAATGTGGACCCATTGGCCCATGTGTAGACCACATCCATCAAGTGGGGACGGAATGAATTAAGGTACATTTCTTCATCAATTTCGAGTTTAGCTTCTGCCGATACTTTGGCTATACGCTTCGCACATTCCTGAAAAAAATTAAAATGTTTTAGGATTTTGAACACTAAATAAAACAGTAACACTTTATATCATGCTTTTTAAATACAAAGATCAAAGACAGACAACTTTCTATTCTGTTGATTGACGTGATTTTCCTGTAAATTACAACACCATTTCTAGGTTTCAGTTCCAGAGCTGAAGTGTTTTCAGATTCACATGGAAGTATCCTGTTTGCAATAGGTTTTGTACTTTAGTAAATAACACAATATTAATTAAAACTTTCCATCTTTCAAGATGCACACAATACATATAGTTAACGCCTACATTTCTGCTTTACCAACAATATTTAAAAAAAAAAAAAAAAAGAGATTTTACACACACACGTTATTTCCAAAGTTCCGTTTTACCTGCATCTGCCGAAGCGGTCCTGCCAATTGTTCGGTCAGTTTCGGCATTTCACTGGCCTGAAAGAGAGATACATTACCTTAATTCAAACAGAACTTTACAGTTAATAACATAATTCATCATCATGACCTTAAAAGTCATCTCTTCAGATGACCGATTCACATATCAAAATGGGATATTTTATAAGCCCTTTTTTTTTTGATAAGTATGGATTTCAGTAATTATCCACGATTAGGGATAAGTTGCATGTTGACTTCCTTTTAAAGCACATAAGGGTCACAGAAAATGACACTTCGGACAACAGTAGCGGACTGCTATTCAAAAAAAAAAAAAAAAAAAAAAAAAGGCCTGAAAGAACTCATGGGGTGATGATTGAACAAAATTAAATATTTACACAGTGGTTTAGTTACACCCGAAACATGTCCAAAATAGGGGTCAACATCTACAGTAGAGATGAGAATAACTGTGTTGGTAACGAGTCACCTGCAAGTCCATAAGACCACCATTTCAGAGTGTCTGCATTTTTACCAAAATGATCAAAATATTGGCTTAAATCACCAGACCTGGTGTAAATTACTGTAGAATTATTTTCTGAAATGTATTTAACATTTATATAGCTCCTTTCATCACAAGTAATTCCTATAAGAGTTCAAAAGACAGTCTAAAACGATCCACAGTCATTGCTAAAATTACGGCAAAGAAGCAATTTTATAAAAATGGGTTTTCAATGCTGTTTTAAAAGTAGAAAGATTCCCTGCTTTTTTGACTGAAGATGGTAGAGCATTCCACAACATTGGGCTTTACAAGAGAAGGCCCTCCCTCCTGCACCATCTTTATTCACTCTCGGAACCAACAGGCCCACATACTGCGATCTTACGTATGACTTTGATTGTAAGGGGTCAACAATTCCCGTAAAGGTGTTGACCTATTTAGGGCTTTATAAGTTAAAAGCAAAATATCATAATCAATTCTAAAATGCACAGGGAGCCAGTGCAAAGAAGCCAAGAAGGGTAATATATTATTTTTTTCTTTTTTGGTTCTAGTTAGAATTCTGGCAGTAGCGTTTTGAACTAGCTGCAAACGAGACAACACACATTTAGGAATACCAGTAAACACTTCATTACAATAATTTATTCTGGATGAAACAAAGGCATGCACTAGCTTTTCAGAGTCAAGTACAAAGAGAATGTGTCTGTTTGGCTATACTCCTCAAATGACAAAGAAACTTTAGTAATTTATTTAATATGAGACTTGAACGATAATTTTTGATCAAAAGTGACCCCCAAATTCCTCATTTTCAGTTTTAGATTTGATGAAAAAATGCTGTACCCAAAATTCTGTAAGTCAATGCTTTTTATTTGGTTCTGACTGCCTAAAAATAACCTCTTGTCTGAATTCAACATATAAAAAAAAAAAAAAAAAAAAGACATCCAACCCTTCATATCAGCAAGGCATGGGACTAATAGTGACCCAATAGAAGGCTTGCCTGGATTTACAGCTGTCTGTCACCGGCATAACAATGGAAGTTAACTCCATGTCTGAATAGTGTCACCTAACGGCAACATATATAAAGAAAATCACAAAGGGAATTAAAATAGAACTGAGGAACACTGCAGATAACTTCCGATAATACCGATCTATTCTCCCCAAAAAAGATATGGTGGATCTGTTGGAAAGATATGACCTAAACCATGACAGGACACCACCAGAGAGACCTACCAAGCTTCCATGACAATTCAATAAAATTAAAGCGGTCAGCAGTATCAAATGCAGCACTTAGATCAGGGAGAATTAAAATGGAGGGAAAGCCAGATAGAGCTTATCAACAGATTATTTAGTACTCTAACAAGGGCCGTCTCAGTGCTATGTGCAGCTCGCAATACACACCGGAATTTCTCATACATGCTGCTGATAGCTAAAAAAATTTGTACTTGATTTACAACAACCTGCTCAAGAACCTTTGCCAAAAAAGTTATTGAAGTCTTTAGGGTCTAAATTTGGTTTTAAGTAATGGCTTTATCACCTCTACCTTGAGTGCCAAAGGAGCTACGCAGGGGGCAAGTGATTCATTTATAATTTTTTGTATGCAAGCATTTAGAACACAAAGTACTTCTATTAATATAGAAGGGATCAAGAGCGCATGTCGTTGGTCTCATATGCAGAACTAGCTCGGTCAAATCCTCTAAAGAAAAAATTGAAAGCCTATAGCCTTAACTGGTCTAGATGAATTAGTTAAGCAAGGTTCATCCATAATAGAATACATCTGTATGATTTTATTTCTAATACAGTACACTCTTGCAATAACGAACCTGGTCGGGGTCCAAGTGTTTTGTTCGCTATATCGAGGGGTTCGTTATAGTGAAAGGACAATCAAAATGAACCACATACTGTTGGAGTAAGTTAATGAGACTGCGAATACAAGCAGAATTACATGTACCTGCTTGTCTCATGTATGCAGTATTCTGCCTTTGCTTTATCCAATTCATTAAAGAATTAAAACACAGTACAAGCAAAATCCTGCAGCTAAATTTTTATTCAAAATCAATCTCACATGAATCACTTTGAAAATGCACCAAATCTTAATCCAACATGCAAGAATCCCAAACTGAGTTTTTATTCCAAAATTAACCGACATGAAAAGTTCATCAGATCCTCAAGTTTTTTTTCATTGTTTTTTTTTTTCATTTGTTTTGACGCTGGTTGCTGAACAAGCCACAATAGTGCTTTTAGACAACCTGTATTCACGACAGAGACATGCCTGCGTTACTCCTTTTTTCAAATGAGCAATATAGTTTCCAGCTTTGTTGCAACAAAATGATTTTCGTTTTGGAGGCAGCTACACAGCGCATGTTTTTTATTAAAACAAGAGTTGACTTCACTGTGGAGGTGGCATCCCATGTGTGTTTATATTACCATTTTCTGTTTATTATATTTGGAGTCCAGGGGCCAGGCTCATTATAGCCAAAGGTTTGTTATAATGAAGGGTTGTATTGCGAGGGTCTACTTCATCTAGAATTTTATTTTGAAAAAAACATTAAAATCAGCTATGGGGAGAGCCAATGGTAAGGGTACAAGTATTACGGGGTGGTTTTACCAGTTTATCTATAGACGTGAAAAGAAATCTAGGATTGCTTTTATTTCTTTCAATTAAATTGGAACAGTATGAAGATCTAGCACTGGCGACAACCTTCCTATATTTCAACTGATGGCTTTTCCAAACCAAATAATGAAGAAGTCTAGAATCTTTCCATCTACGTTCCAATTTACATCCCTCACATTTCAATTTTCAAGTTGTAACATTAAATCATGGCAAGCTTCTTTTAACAAAAACTCTGAACTTTAACTGGTGCTACAAAATCAAAAATACTAGTCATTGTAAGTGTTAACCATCTCATCCAATGATACCGACTCAGTAGATGGAAATGAGTTAAAAGCCCCACAAAACCTAAACCGCAGTTGTTGAATCAACCACCCGCGTTTTAAATGTACGTTTCAGGCTTTTAGCAGTATCAATATGGAATTAGCATTTACAATGCTACTTTATTAAATTACAATTATGCTGCTGTAAGTACAATTACACCAAAAAAGTAATAAACTACATACAATAACATTACTCAATTTATAAAATCGGACACAACTATGAAAACATACTATATAACTTTTTTTAAACAAATAGGCTCACTAAAACGGTTTAAAAATACAAGAATGATTGTATGACAAAAATGCAAACATGAACTGTAATCGATAAATTGTGTGGTAGAATTACAATTGCGCAGGTATGCCAAGGTTGAACAACAATTACTTAGTAACTGCACTTACAACTGTAAATGTGCAATTTGTAAATCAACCTTATTTTTTATGGTTCTCTACAAAATTAAACTGGAAGTCCGCAGGATTCAGCATTTGTTTTAATTAATAAATACTATTAACAATATGTGAAATTAATGAACTCACTCCACTAATGTCTTCTATTTGTTATATTGTTATATCTTCTATAAACCAATCTCAGCTATTACAACCCATTTCAATTTTAGCCACCATTCCTAAGTTTATTTTCTCCTCTGTCTCTCAACTCTAATGCTTAAGCTATTTCCGGAGAAGACTGATCTCTCTTGATGCCAACATTAAAAAGCACCATTAACCCCCTCACGTATTTCACTGAAATGATTCCCTTTTACTCCAGTGTTTAGGCCTCTGACTGGGGGGAAATTGCCCTAATTGGAAACAACAGTATGTGACATGGTGTTGACAGTTAAAGGAATGTGGCATGGAGCTCATTTTTACTGGAACCAGTAACGGAGAATCACAGAATACAGATTGTGTGTCCTACTGCCTGAAAGCAGATATGGCTGTTTCCATGAAACTGAAATATGAATCTCAAAAGGTTTGAGAGACTAGCAGTTGAAGCAGCAGAAGTGGGTTTACAAAAACATACTAGCTCCCCTCATGGGAATGCATAATGATAGCTAGTCCTAGGTCTCTGAACCCCACATGATCCTGTTTCGATACAAGTCTCATATGGAACACCACTGCACCACGTTGCTATCCACTTATGGAAAGAAGCCTTCCTCCTCCAGCTGCACAAACACATCTGCTTAGAAAGTCCAAAAAAATGTTCAGAACATTATGCAAGCCATTTTAGACACACAGCCATCTGAGCTGAGACTATAATCCACATATTCAAGATTCTCTACGATAACTGGGTCATCTAAGGAAACCAATTACATAGCTTGGCAAGAGTTCTGTGAACTCTAGAATATTTACTTTGGACAATGAAATCCTCTACAATCACATATACTGTACAAAAATGAAGTAAATGTATTATCTTGACTTTTTTTTTTAAATCTATAAAACTGTTTAGCACAGGGGGGGAACTGAAGAAAAAAGTGTTTTAATATGAACTGTATTTTAAAATCGAGACTTAGTAGTAAATGTATCATTAAGCACCATCCCCAAAATAATTTATATAGTATTGTCCATTTTCTTTTTTCAAAAGGCAATAAATTTAAGTTTGTCAAGCACCAATATGTGGATGAACATACATTTTCAGTAATATTACTTTTAAAAAAAAGCCTTACCTGAAATGGACAGTCAAAACATTTTATACGGACCGAAATGAGGTAAAACAGAAGCTATACTGAACAGACAGCTACTTCAGATAATTTTGAATTACTGGTGATAAAATTGATCTAAACTAGTGTTTATATCAGTAGTACAACCATGGCTATAATAACTGCAAAATGTGCCCGTAATAATTTGTTAATTTGAGATACAGCCACAGTTTGTGCTTTTTTTGGTTAGTTTTCTTTCTTTCCCATATTAACTTTATATAACATCTAACTCAAATGGCTGTTAATTGGACTGTAATTACACAATATTACAGCTGTATTGGCAAATCTACAAGGATAAAATATATGTAAACATACTTATTGTCCCCAATGCCTACTTTAACAGTTAATTTTCTACAGAAATTAGGAGCAACTTACATTTTCCTGAAATACAAAACAGCTAAGCAAAGCTGTGGCTTGTTCTGAAGTAAGATCATTGAAAAGTCCATTGAAGATCATCTCTGTGAGGAGAAGCTCATCAGCACTGAAAAACAAATGTACAAACTGGATGTTATTTAAGGTAGAAAATAAGAGATATGCAAATAAACAGAAAAAGTAAAAGTACCCATACAAGAGAGACCACAAGTATGTGTTATTACAGTATTATTACACTATAGATTTATTCAGTTATAAAATCATGCATCAAAGGGAGATACTATTCTGTGTTTGAAGTCAATGAACGATGAGTCACATCATTTAAGAGTCACACTGCCTCCTACCATAGACCTTTAAGATTTAGAAATACAGTAACAACAAATCTGTGTCCAAAAAGCAACAGCTGTGTTGTTGTTATTTGCACTGGCATCATGACATTGCAACCCAAGGGACTTCTGTTAATTTGATTTAATTCCCTTTGAACTAGTGATAAACTAAGATCCCAAATAAATCAACTCTATACAACTTTAGGAAAGTAATAAATCAAGGGAAAGCAATTTACACTATAAAATGTACACAGGATCACAGATATTGAACTAGTGACTGAAAGATTAATTTGTTCTCCCTTACCCACCCCCAAAACACATTTTCTAATTTCATTACTTCTATAGTAAGTCTATAAAATAGTAAATATTATCAATATTCCCCACCCCCACCCCAAACTGATAGAATTACCTGCTAATCTCACAACCAACACGCCCTTTCATCTCAATGACATCAGATGAAGTTGCAAATCCTAATCTTCTTAGAACACGTTTTCTACATTTCAGCTCGTCCATCTGCAAAACTGTCCTCGCTTTCTTCAGCTCACGCTTCGCAGTCTTAATGTCCCCTGCGATCTGAAACAAACAATACCACCTCGATAAATGCAGTTTTCCAAGTCTGGGGATCAATTTATTTACATGAGCACTGCCGTTATGAGCTTGTGGTTACTACTTTGACCTTAGGTTTATTGTACATTTATAATCTTAACGTACAATGGTCGTTAGTATAAACCATTCTAAAGCAATGGATTCATTGGGAGGGATGGGTAGTCCTCACTCTAAATGCCTGAAGTCATGGGGGGCCTTGAACTAAGGAAGTTTTGGAACCTTACCTTACTATGAGTACATTTACATGTTCTTCAAATTAAAATGGCCAATTCAAAGTAATAATTCACTTATCTTTGGATCACTTTATATATCAACATGCAGATGGTAATATGCAAGTCTCATCACAGAACAAGTTAAATGAACATTTGTTTGTAATTTACAGAATATTTATTTTACACATGCTTATGCATATAGTCGAAACCGCAATCCTTGATGTTAATGAAAAAAACAAAAACAAAACTGAAATGTCTTGGTTAGATAAGTATTCACCCCCTTGAATCAATACTTGGTAGAACCACCTTTGGCAGCAATTACAGTTGTGAGTGAGTGATATCTGGATCGTGCAATATTCGCCCATTCTTGGCAAAACCGTTCAAGCTCTGTCAAGTTGAATGGGGATCGTTGGTGGACAGCAATCTTCAAGTCTTGCCACAGATGCTCAATCTGATTCAAGTCCGGGCCACTCTAGGACATTCACTTTCTTGTTTTTAAGCCACCAGTGTCACTTTGGCTGTGTGCTTGGGGTCATTGTCCTCCTTAAAGGTGAATCTCTGTCCCAGTCTTGGGTCTTTTGCAGACTGAAGCAGGTTTTCCTCAAGGATTTGCCTATATTTAGCTACATCCATTTCACCCTCTACCCTGACAAGGTTCCCAGTCCCTGCCAGTGAAAAGCATCCCCATAGCATGATGCTGCCACCACCATGCTTCACAGTAGGGATGGTGTTATCTGTAATGTGCTGTGTTGGGTTTGCGCCAGACATAACACTTTGCATTTAGACCAAATAATTCAATATTTTTGTTTCATCGGACCACAGAGTTTTTTGCCACATCTTTTCAGAGTCTCCCACATACCTTTTTGCAAATTCCAAGCGGGATTTTACATGGGCTTTTTTCAGAAATGGCTTCCTTCTTGCCACTCTTCCATGCAGGCCACATATGTGGAATGCCTCAGCTATTGTTGACAGTTTCTCCCATGTAACGCTGTATTGTCACTGGCCTCTTGGTTTCTTCTCTGACCAATGCCCTTCTTACCCGGCTGCTCAGTTTGGGAGGACGGCCTGCTTCAAGCAGATTCTGGGTGGTGCCGTACATCTTCCATTTCATAATGATCAGCTTGACTGTGCTCCAAGGGATACTCAATACCTCTGAAATCTATACCCCTCCCCTGATCTGTGCCTTTCCACAACTTTATGCCGGAGTTGTTTTGAAAGCTCCTTGGTCTTCAAACCAACCGTGGGACCTTAGGGACAGGTGTATTTCATCTGAAATCAGGTGAACCACTTTTATTGCACACAGAAATGGACTCCATTTAAATTGCTGTGTGAATTCTGAAGGCAACTGGTTTATTTAGGAGTGCCATAGAATAGGGGGTGAATACTTCCCTAATTCTCGACTTTTCAGGTTTTTATTTTATTGAGGTTTTTTATAATTGATTTGTTTTTTCACCCCCGAACCCCCCCCCCCCCCCGCCCCATTTTTTTGAGTGTTGAGTAGGTTGTGTAAATCAAAGGAAAAAAAGTCCCATTTAAATACATCAAGATTTCAGGTTGTAACACAACAAACTGTGAAAACATCCAAGGGGGGCGGGGGGTGAATACTTCCTATAGGCACTGTACCTGTTAACTATAGTGGGACAAAAGCATAAACAAATACTTAAACTATATTTACATCCATGTCCATATGCACAACATTCTGCTCATCTAAGACTTCAGACAATATTTGTATTAGCAGTAGCCTTGCATTTTATATTTTACCTGTGCCTTCTTCTCACAGAGATTGTACACAGCCTCTAGGTTTGGGTCATTGTGTAGAGTATGGGAGTACATTCTGTGTTCAAAGGCCTCCACTTTCTGAATCACTTTTTTCAGTCCCTGGTCTTTGATTCCCATGTCATCAATAGGATCTAACAGGGGTACTCCATCAGGGAACCGCTTCTGGACTTCCTAAAAGTGAAAAAGAAATAGTGCTACAAAATAAAATGCAAATCAAGTAATTTTACAGTATACACAATTTCTTAGAAATAATATCACAAAAACACTTCATCAGCATCAATGTAATGGGTCTCCTGCTCAAGTGAAACAAATTCTGGGGAGGAACAGTATGTCCTCTATTTGTGGTGAAGGATACAAACCAAGTTACAAATGACTGAGAAAATTGTGCCAGAGCACATGTGATATGAATGCATTATAGTTGTGAAACATGTCACACATGGTAAAAAAGTGTCTCGAGGTAAATTAGCATTTGACCCAATATTTAAGGGTCGACATAAGGGGTCAGTAACCCTTATTGATTTCCTTGAGCAGTGCTGATGCACAAACTATCTATTTTATGAACAGTAGGATAAAGGTTTCTGCCAATAGAATGATTATATATATATATATTTTTGTATACAGTGTTACAATGCGCATAAATAGATGTAATCAATTTAATATGCATAATAGTTTTTAAAGCCTTACAATGTTACACAGTAATCCACAGCTCCACATGTATTACTGTGTTGTTGTTTTTTTTTTTTTTTTTTTTTAACCCTTTCATAACATTGATAAATCAATGCATCTGCTTTTTTGGAGCACGATATATCTATAGTGAAACATATTTCGGTCCCACTTTTGGTCTGTCAGCTTTTGAATTTATTTTGAATGGTTTTATAATTGTCGTCCTTTTTATTTTCTCAGGTGAAAAATGATGAAGACGACTTTGGTTGGGGAGTGGTTGTGAACTTCTCCAGGAAATCAAATGTGAAGGTAATTGTGCCTCAAGTGCAACACTTTCAATTTTCATTTGTTAATCTTAAATTCTGAGATATGCTTGTTTTGGCTTTATTTTTGAATGAATTATGAAAAATATATTGAATATTAACTACGTGAGAACAGGTTTGAGTATTTATCATATGAACTTTTATCCTACAATTTATGGTATGGATTTGGATTTGCATTGGAGCTTTTGTGACAATTTTCTTAGTTTCACTTGAATCTGTTTTGTAATTTCACTACCAGTTTTAACCTCGGACTATATATCAGTGATATGTGTTCTGATATACAGACGACACACTTTGGTGTAGAGTCTTGTTTGGTAGATACCTTACTAGTATTCTAAGATTATTTCACTCATGTTCCATTACATATTGTGCCCACTAAATATGCAACTTGTTTGAACATCTGGCCATTTCTATTTTTTGCTGAACTTTCTCATGTCATTTCAACAAGTACATTTTCCCATATGGGATGTGGGTGCTTTTATGATCTTCTGTCCAGTTTGTCCCATACAAGTTCTGTGGGATTGAGGTCTGGAGTCTGGGCAGGCCAGGTCATTAGATTGAGTTGTCCATCACTTTTCTTCTTCGCCAGATAGTTCTTGCACAACTTTGAGGTGTGTTTCGGGTCATTATCTTGCTGAAGAATGAAGGACTGCCCAAATACCCGTAATCCTGATGGAATGGCACGCCTTTGAAGTATGCTATGATAGCCATGCTGGTTGAGCTTCCCATGGACTTGGCAAAGATCACCAGCAAAGCAACCCCAGACCATGACACTGCCTCTTCCATGCTTGACAGTGGGAACCACACATGCAGAATTCATGCGCTCACCCTCTCTGCGTCTTACAAATACTCGGCGGTTGGACCCAATTATTTCAAATTTTGACTCCACGGTCCACAAGACCGACTTCCACCCCTCAAACGTCCAGTTTCTGTGTTTTTTGGCCCAGGCAAGTCTCTCCCTCTTATTCTGCACTCTTAGCAATGGTTTATTTGCAGCAATTCTTCCAGTTAGGCCAGCTTCACGCAATCTCCTCTGAACAGTTGATTTTGAAACATCAGTACTTCTAGTAGCATTTAGCTGAGCTTGTATTTCAGGGGCAGTTAAAAAATCACCGGTTTCGCAAACTTAAAACTCTAATGAACTTGTTCTCCGATTCTGAGGTCACGCTTGGCCTGCTTGACCTTGTTCGGTCCTCATGAGTGCCAGTTTCTTGAAATCGTTTGATGGACTTGGCCACAGAAATTACAGACACTTGCAAAGTTCTTGCGGTTTGTCTTAAAGATTGACCTTCATTACTTAAACTCATTTTTTCTTTGCTTAACTGAGCGTATTTTGCCATTTTCTGCTCCCTTACATTCAGGAATGACAATCTTGTGCCTATGCTACCTATACTTATAGTAATCATGGACCCTCACCTGTTAACAATAATTGGTAACAAAAGGTTAATTAGGTAACATGTTAGTTAACTCAGAGAACATCTAAAAAATACACTTAACACCATATTATACACATTTCAGACTTTTAACTGACTTGGGCTTCAGACTGAAATCCCCTTGCTTTGGGTGACCATTTCATTTAAATTGGCAATATTTACATTTTCATTTAAAAATTTAATTTTTGAATGCAATTCACTTATGATTATCAGCTTATATAAGTACATGTATCATAATAAAATATGAAGTGTTTATAGACAAGTTTATACAGTTAAAAGCATAGATAAATCATTAAAAACCTGGTTTCAAGCAGGTGTAAAACTTTTGACTGGTATAGACAGATAGATAGATAGACAGATGGATAGTCAGAGCCCAACATTTTTTTCTCAATTCTGCCAATGCAGCTCAACCTCAACAAGGCACTCTTTTATACACAAACTAGCATATTTTATCATTCCTTTGCCCTATCTGAGTGAAGACACAACAATGTTGCAGTTAGCAGGCATCACATGTCTAAATGTGTGATGCACCAAGATTATCCAACAGTAATATTAGAGATACTTTATATAATGCCAGTCTGTTAACAGCAACTATACACAGCCAGAAAACGTGTGCCAAAAAAAACTACAGATGTCCCAGGTGGTTTGAGACTGAATTCCTTATTATTAGTCTTAATTTACTCAGCATATTAACACGCATATTAGTAGGCAAATGTCTCACCTGAATGGACTTCAGCACACTTTGCCTGTTGTCAAATGAGCGAAGGTCTTTTGGAATATATAGCCTGACAGAGCTGATTGCACGGAGAAGATGCAGCATGACAGGAACAACCTGATGAAGGAAAAAAAAAAACACATCACATCCTGTAGATAAACAAACAATATACCCTGAATATAAAAACTCTGGAAAATACATAATTTCTGTATAGCATAAAATGGAGCAACACCAAGTGAGGTGATCACAGTTTATATTGAAAAAAGAGATCGGAAAGTTACAAAATCCAACTTAAAGAAATCTGCTCATGCAGCAAAAAGGGTTGCTATATATATATATAGCGCCTTTCATAGTGGACCACCATCACAAAGCGCTTTACAAGATATAGGACTACAGTGTGTGAACTAAACATCGGCTGCAGAGCCAGTTGCAACAACCTCTCACCCGAAAGACGGAGCACAAGGAGGTTAAGTGACTTGCTCAGGGTCACACAAGAGTCATTGGCTAAGCTGTGATTTGAACCAGGGACCTGCTGGTTATAAGCCCGTTTCCTTAACCGTCTTTTTGATGTCATCTACATCTGACTGGAAAGGGAAAATTGTAATGTCAGACCTGGTCTGACATACGACTGCAAAGGGTTAATGGTTACATTTATATTTCAGGGAAGCAGAGTTATGATAATAATCTAACATTCCCTTTCAAGTACGAAACGTAACCATTACCGAATGGGTCAGTATAGCCTAGCCGTAGCAAGGGCAAGATTGCTGCCCGACTGGAATGCTACAAGGCTAAGCCTAGGCCTAGTAACAAGTAGCTAGGGCTAAAAAACTGAGGGAAAAACTAACTATATGCCTGTGTTGTAATGGTCGACTAGTAGCCTTTTCACACTTGCACACCCAAACCGAGCCGAGCCGAGCCAAGCCAGAACCAAGCCGAGCCCACCCAGCTTGGCTCGGTTGTGTTTGCTCTACTGTTCAAAGAAGTGGACACAGGCACACAGAGGAGTGGTTTCAATTTGTTTTGAGAATGGATCCTAAGGGTCGTACTGTCCAAAACAATAGTCTACCAAAAAACTTCACCGGAATTGAGAACTATGGGACTAAACAGAGCGCCAAACAGTTGTGAAAAAATAATTATTGTTTGCATCTTCTTTGTATTTGTTTTTCACATTTTGCCGAATGCAAATACAAACCGACTTTTTCAAATCGTAGCCTACTGCATAGTAGTAGTTTCTGCATGCGAGTTGTATTGTATTATTTATAGTTAAAATATAGATTATAAATAAAAAAAAGCTATACTAATAATGTGTATCATCTCCCTTTTTAAATATTCTAATACTTTACTGTGATCATGTGATTGTGGAGTTTTGCTTTTGTTGTTCCGCTATATATGGCTGTTTCACCATTAAAAGACACAACTTACACTTGATCACACAAGTGCTAGGAAGAATACACAACAAAATTTTTGTAGAAGTGACCTTTATTTTATTTTTGTAACAATTTGTGTGTGAATCACGCAGGAAACACTGATGTGTGTTTTTTAAAATTAATTTCATCAATATAATAGGCTCTTTGTATTTCTTTTTTTTTTTTTTTTTTTATGAACGGGCATGAAATCGCCTTGTTGCCCCTGAATTTTCATGCCCAACAAAGGCAACATTGTCTTGCCCTTCATGACCTTAACTTTATGCCCTGCAAATGTATATAAAGACAATTCCACTCCAAAATTCACATGACCACAGTACGTTTGACATCTCAAGTCACAGGTCAAATTTTGTTCACAACACTGAACATTTCAAGTAGCAAACTTAAATGGTATATCAGATATTAGCAGCCGTAGGTGTGGCGACAGCTAGGGGTATTACAGGGATCCTTAATTACAGCTACGGTAAAACAATTCCTTTCACCCATGAACAGTTATTTAAAACCCAATTTTCATGTAAAGGAATTAGAAGAGCGCCACAAGGAATGTCCTAAGGCAAGCTTCCTGAACAGCTTACCACCCACTCTCATTCAAGGTCAAAGGCAAGGTCTAGAACGGTAGATTAAGTCTAAACTTTTTTCCCCCAGGATGGGCAACAACAACATCATGCCAAATGGTTAAACCTGTCATTTTGCAGATTCCATCAGGATTTAGGTTTAGAATGTATCAAGGGGAATATGTAGATGATAATTGCTCACTGCACGTTATTGGATAGTAGGCTCTTTGAAAATATTATTCCTAGGCAGACTGAAATAAAATGTATTTTTTTATATTTCTCTTGGAAATAGAAGAGAGGGAAAAGGGTTATTTCCTTACACATTAATAACATAGCCACAATTATGTCAGCAGTAGCAGTGGGGGGGTACAGTTAGTCGTGCTTAAGCAAGAGCACGGAGGTCTGTGGATTTGTAAACCATTTAGATATGGATTAGTGCACTACTGTCCTGTATTAACAGACTTTTACACATGGCGCAATCCTAATTTAAAGGTTGAAAATTACTTTCAATGAAGATGACAAATATCCTGACAGCTATATATCTACAGTCAATATCTAAACTCAGGGGAACAACATCAAATCTGTGATGAACAAAGCAAGTTTTGTATTCTGGGATGCAAGACTGAGATGCTTAATGGGAAAAAAAAAAAAAAAAAGAAATCACTGCCCGAGTATCCAAAACAAATATAAATTATTCACTGATTTGTGGCTGTATGTAGCCTAGATGTGACTGCACATAACTTCAAAATGTACTGGTTAAACTAGACAGAATTTAATTCTATTTAACAGGCTGGGGTTGATATTCAAGAAAATTATTTCAACATGCTGGCATGTTACTAGGAATGGAATAGCATTTATCAAAATAAAAAAAAAAAAAAAAATTTAAGTGCACATTAGGGCCCCTTTCAAAAATGTACATCAATTTTAGCTTAATTTTATAAAATAATTTAAAATTCATTGCTTTTGACAATGGTTAAACTTAGGAGAAACTGTGTCTAATATTAACCTCCCTGTACAGTACAATCTTAAACATTGTCAGGAGACTCATTTTTAACAAAAGTAGAAGTGCACTATCTAGTTTCAGACCCGGATTTAAGGCAAGATTAGTGTTAATTCTGGATCTGTGAGACAGTCGCATATGTAGGTAGAAGAATCTACAGCAAAACAAATGAGAATTCAGTATGCAAGATATTGGCACAGTAAGGCTCTGTAAAAAAAGAGCTCTTCCTAACAGGAATGCATTTTTCAGAAAACAAAGAGCAGGGTTTTATTTTTTCATTTGGATTGTAAATTCATATTTGTGATGCCAGTATTTTTTTTTCACAAAGAATAATAATTCATAATTTAATTTATAATAATTAAAAACACAAAATTGTGACATTATGGTTGGAAATGAAATGTAGCTTTCAGAAATAATTTGAGTGCATGCTGTAGCGTTTCAGTCAATGTTATCAGTTAAACTATAAGAAATAAAAACTCAAGATGTATGGATGCCAACACCAAAAATATAAAAAATGCATGACGCCCTGTTCAACAAGTTAATATTTGTTGGTGTACTTCATGTAGGTGTTAACCTACGCATTACATAAATATGCATCTGCAGACCACTGGACATTTGGATTCAATTTGTATCTGTAAATAAAATCAACAGCAACTCATGCTTACAAAAACAAGGTACTGTGGGTAGATTATACAAATATACAAACTTAAATAAAACAAACAAACCTTTCCCGTTTTTCAAACCTCGTTCTTGCAGAAGAAACAAGGGTACAGAGACAGAGGGCATGAAAGTATATTCGGTCTCAAGCGATTAAGCATGTAGAAAGAAATTACTGAACGTTACATTAGCAAGAGTCTCAATAGGTGAAGTGTCAAAACAAACCAACATAGTAATTAGCAATTAACATTAATAAATAAATAAAAATTAGTCAGACCACAGGGAATGATTTGAACTTAAACGATGAAAACTGTTATACTTTAATAAGCTTATTAGATGGTACTGTTCTTTCGGTCTGGAATTGCAAAGTGAATACATGCTGCAGAAGAAATACAAATTACCAACATACTGGATTTAGATACTACACTACACCACACCACAACCAGAAATGGAGAACCCATATGCCTCAAACTTGCAGCAATATTAAAAACAAATTTGAAGGATAAACATAACCCAGCACTCGTCACTCAAGTTAACCCTGCCCCTGGTATATTCTTCCCCGGCCCTCCTTCCTCTTACTGACAAGGATTAGCCTTTCAAAATCAGACCATCTTTACTCTCCAAAAACAGGTAATGGATTTTCAAACTCAAGCTACCTGGGACAGGTGGTGTTTGCTATATACTGCAGTGACCAGTTAACACCCAGGTTGGAAGTTGAAGATCATATTTATTATATGTAAGCCAGACCTACAGTAAGTTTCTAGATGATAAAGTATACATTAATTGTACATAACATTAACAGGGACAAATATTTTATCAACAAACTGCAATGGTTTCAATATGTAGCCACCTCAGGGTTCAACATTAACCATGGCCCGGTGGCCCAGGGCCGGTAGAGAACGCAGTTTGGCCGGTAGTTATGAAGCACCACAGGCCCGACTGGGCCGGTTACATCTAACTAGTGGTGCATATGGCTTCCGTTTCATGAATCCAGGAAAATTGGCCAGTGTGTCAAAAAGCTGAAAATTAATTTACACACCATTTTTTTAAAAACATAACTACGAACTAATCCTAACTTTCCCGCCACGCGTCATATTCATCGTACAGTGAGAATCTGAGACTATGTACTGAAGTACTGCGTTGGTACTCGTTCCTGCAGCAAATCTTTTACAAATCGGGTTTTCTACAACTAAGCAACGAGTAAGCCAAAAGGAAATCGCTGAAATCAATAAATCAAAGTAATTATGAAAAAAATGAAGACAAACATTTAGACTGGAGGCTTCATTATGACTGTGCAAAAAAAGGTAACGTTCTGCCTTGTTTGGCGTCAGTTTCCCAGACTTGCAGATAAAACAGCAGCTTTATTTGTTGTGAATTCAACATTCCCTTCACATCATATCCAGTCTCACAGTAAGACAGCCTGATCGACACCCAGATACACGATCGAATTGTCTAATGTTTTGATTTGAGATCCGATGTGTTCAGGTCAAAAATGCCATTCACAATCTTCGGACTCATTGGTATTACTCAGCAAGACTGGCACTGACTTTGGAGAGGCTACAAGCGACAACGCTCTAAATAGGATTGTTATTATTTTGTATCATGAATATTGTTTTAATAGTGTTTATTATTAGGATTAGGGATGGGAATTTCGAATAGTTTCCTATTTCAATATACGGGGTGCAACATTTTTACGTATTCAATTACCCGAACTCTGGTCCCTTACGCTACCAAGAGTAAAAGGCGTGTGCACAAGTAGACAGCATAACAGCGTAAGCCGGTAAAGTTTAGCCGGGTTCACAAAATGTTCAAATAATATCCAAGACAAGATTTCTTTGTTCAATACCCTATTTCCTTAAGCACAAGTTTTTCCTTTTGTTTACTGAATTAAAATACACAGAACTCAACGAGCAGCAACGTCACAGCGCTTATCTCTTCCAATTAAAGCAACAGTAGCATAATATTGTGCAAACCACCAAATACTAATTTTTGCTATAGTGTTATTCAGAATAAAACACCTATCATATAGCAACCTAAATATTCTACATCTGTTTAATTCTAACAAATAATATTTATAAAATAATCTTATTAGTACAAATATTGTAACCTGACCAAAACAATAGAAAATACATTCCAACAGTACAATAGTTTAACATTACTAATTACAACTAGCCATCAAGTACTGACATCAGATTAATCGAAATCGAGTTACTTTGTTTATTCAATAACCTGTTAATTCAAAACAAGGATCCCTGGTTGTACTTTTAACGGTCAGTGCAAATGTTGCCGTTACTCCATCCATTCACAGAAAGTAAACAGTAGATGTTTCACATTGAACTACAGTCCAGAGTTAAAAAAATGTCCAACTCCAAGTATCTTGCCTTTTCTTATAGTCACTACATTGTTGTGCTTAACATTTAGTATGTCTTTATATTCATCATAACATTAAAATTATCTTTCTAATTTCAGTGTTACCCAAGTTTGGATTACCATACTTCTTTTAGCACTTGTATACATGTTTAACGGCTGAAGTAACATATCGAAAGGCTTCGTTTATCCACTTTCTTTTGAGACGTGGGCTCTCTTTGGTTACCGTACACAGTTAGAAACATACTGAAAATAAAAACCATCGTGAAAAAATACAGAAATATATTGGGCCCGATAAAATTGCATCTGGGCCAGTAAAAACACTAGCTCATTCGCCTGAGGGGCCAGTAGTTAAAAATCTAAACGTAGAGCCCTGCACCTACTTCTTAAAATACACACTACTGATGGATTAGTGAATGCAATAAAAAAAACTACATGAATAAATTGTCATTTTAAAAAATAACGGTTAAGCAATAAAATGGGGGGCTGAGCTTTTATCAAGACATAGGGCTGCTCAAATGGTAGCGTTGCATGTGAATAACCTTGTGCTACTGCAGGCACTTCCTTGGGAGATCCAAGGACACAGGATGTAAAGGAACTTATTTGAGGGGATCATAGAGTACAACTGTTTACTACTTATTAACACTATGTACTGTAGAAGCAGTTGGTGCCGTGGCAGATAGGCAAACTCACAGAGAAGTTAAATTAATCTGTGCCAACAGTAAAAACTTCTCCCGGTTTTACGCCATTAATCAGCTACATTAGGTTAAGACCTGGCACCAACCTTGGACTACCTTATCTAAGGACATATTAGGTAGTCCAAGATCAGTGCTAGATCTGGTCTGTGAAGCATGTTTTGTGTGTCACTGTGGTCAATATTTTCTAGTTTGATAATAAAGTATGACCAATTTTAATGAAAATCCAGCCCTGAGTTTCGCATTTAATAATGTAACATTAGTTACTCCTCCTCGAATTGTAAACTTTGCAGCATACTGCAGATCGACTACCTTTTAGGTTACTGCAAACAAAGGCTTAAAAATGTGCTGGGAAACATCTTAAATCAAGCTTAACTGAAATATGCAGTGGAAAAGGAAGATGCTAAACACAAGCCAGTTGAACAGTCACACCATGGCACCAATGACTCATTCAGAGGGGAAAAAATCTAATACAAAACAAACAAACAGTTTTGTACCTCCTAATTCCCATTATTACTATCATTTGCAAAATACCCACATTCTGGAACGTGTAGTATAGTTAACAGTATTGACTTAAACCCCCTGGTGTATAAGGCAGTACAGGATTTAGGAAAAGATGAGGGAAACTACAGTAGCTCGTTATGATTCTTTCAATGGGAGCATTAAGGGACAGAACAAGCTTAAATCAAAATACTATACAGATACAGTACCAATTACAGTAGAAAAGCATGGTTGGTTCACTTTCTGGAAGAAAACAAAGCATTTAAATAAATGTCTGATATTAAGAATGGAAGCCAAATGTTCAATTTATTTCCCTGGCTGATGTTTAATAGATTTTTTTTTTTTTTTTTTACAATAATACTGCGTACATGTTTAGCATCATTTAAAGAGGCGTGCTAAAAGATGTATACAAATCGAAATGTGCAACTCATTTTTTTCTTGAGACCACACTGATTGCAAAACTGCTTCTTCACATGTGATTGCCCAAGAGCTTTAAATCTTAGAAGATGTCTTATATTGTACATGTGTGCTTTGCTTTAACATCTTGGCAGATCTGTCAGTGTCTTTAGTCAAAGTGCAATTTGAGCCAATAAACATGTCAATGTTAAATGAGCAATAAATAAAAGTTTGTTGTGTTTTGTTTAAATGCAACTACAAAAGTTTCCATTTATTTTTTACATCTGTTTCCCTGTGATAGTAGTTAGGTATGTGTGGAAATGACACTGGGAAATGTGTGTACGATAGGTTTGTAATAATTAGTTTCCATTATTTAAAAGTGTAATTAGCAAAAATGGTGTAAAACCTAGATAAAACTGGCCTCTAGGGAGCAATACAAATGTTACTACACTAAATCGTCTCTCTCCTTCAAGAATAAGACAATTTTACCACTACCTGTAGAGGTGAATAATCTGGTTAAATTCATAGGTCCTCATCTGGGATTATTTTTCAAATATAAATATGCTGAGTTAGACTGAACCACAACTTGTTTGTTTGACAGACATTTTCTTAAACCAGGACAATTGTATTAATTGAGCTAGTGTACTCGGTGCATGTGATTACTCTACTGGTGTACTCTGTGCATGTGGTTACTGTAATCTTAGTAGTTCTGTACCTGGAGGAACACATTAAGTTTACACTTACAAACAAAGAAAATCTTCAGCAAACTACTATTCCAATTCCCCAACTATGCAAATGTATTTGCTTTGAGTAATATAAAATGGCATGCATCCCTGGCTCAAATTAGTCAAAGATGTGGATAACATTGAAGGGTTTTCAAGAAACAATTTAATGTATTGTGCAACAGTTCCTTCAGCACAATTTCCAAAGCAATCCTTGCTATCTCAGTTCCATACCAAGCTGATGGCTGCCAACAGGGAATAGAAGAACAAAAACTGTCAGAAGTCACAGTAGAAGAGAGTCAGTAACATAAACATAACCCTACAAAAAGAGAAGCTCTTCCAGCCAATATAAATGAACACTCATTCCCAAGGGGCCAACAGTCAAGCAACATCACAGAACTGAGTGAGAGAAGTACAGGAAGTAGCGACAATGCCAGAAGCACACAGAGCATCCTTTGTCAAGAGAATCTTTTCCATATACATTCACTGTATGTGGACAATTATTGCAGAGGGCGCTGCAGTCACAGAAGCCTGTTTTGCTTTAGTTATTTCCCCCAGATTATAATTAAGAAATACATATTTTTTCTGCTTAATAACTTGCACCACCTGATAATATATCACACACACAAGTATTCAGACCCCTGGCCAATTCTCTCATATTACTGAACTACAAATGGTACACTGACATTTCGTTCTGTTCGATATTTTATTTCAAAACACTTAAACTCAAAATCAATTATTATAAGGTGACACTGGTTTTATGTTGAAAAATATTTAAGAAAAATAAAAAACTGAAATATCTTGCTTGCATACCCCCACACATTAATATTTGGTAGAGCCACCTTTTGCTGCAATAACAGCTTTAAGTCTTTTGAGGTAAGTATGTACCAGCTTTGCACACAGTGTTAGAGTGATTTTGGCCCATTCTTCTTGGCAGATTTGCTCCAGGTTGTTCAGGTTGGTTGGACGACACTTGTGGACCGCAATTTTCACATAGTGCCACAGATTCTCAATGGGATTGAAATCAGGACTTTGACTGGGCCACTGCAGGACATTCACCTTTTTGTTCTTGAGCCACTCCAATGTTGCTTTGGCCTTGTGCTTGGGATCATTGTCCTGCTGAAAGGTGAATTTCCTCCCAAGCTTCAGTTTTTTAGCGGACTGAAGCAGATTCTCTTGCAGTATTTTCCTGTATTTTGCTCCATCCATTCTTCCTTCAGTTGTCACAAGATGCCCAGTCCCTGCTGATGAGAAGCATCCCCACAGCATCATGCTGCCACCACCATACTTCACTGTAGGGATGGTGTGTCTTGAGGCATGGGCAGTGTTAGGTTTGCGCCACACATAGCGCTTTGAGTTTTGGCCAAAAAGCTCTATCTTGGTCTCATCTGACCACAAAACCTTCTCCCACATCGCAGCTGGGTCACTCTCATGCTTTCTGACAAACTCCAGACGTGCTTTCAGATGGTACTTTGAGTAACTGCTTCTTTCTTGCCACCCTCCCATACAGGCCAGTGTTATGCAGAGTTCTTGATATGGTTGACTGGTGCACCATTACTCCACTCCCAGCCACTGAACTCTGTAGCTCCTTTAAAGTGATTGTTGGCCTCTCTGTGGCTTCTCTCACAAGTCTCCTTGTTTGAGTATTGAGTTTTGAGGGACGGCCTTTTCTTGGCAGTGCCTGGGTGGTGTGATGCAGCTTCCATTTCCTGATTATTGATCCAACTGTGCTCACTGGGATATCCAAACACTGGGATATTATTTTGTACCCTTTCCCTCATCTATGCATTTGTATTACTTTATCTCTAACTTCTGCAGAATGCTCTTTGGTCTTCATTTTCCTTCAGATTCACAGCCTTACCAGTGATCCTTCAACAGTGGGGTATTTATCAGCAAATGTGACAGAAACTTTAATGGTTCACAGGTGGAGGCCAATGGTAAGGAAACTGTGTCCTCGTTAGGGCAATTTCTTTCATCGGTGCAAACTGGGAGCTTCCGCAGCACAGGGGTTGAATACTTATGCAAGCAAGATATTTCAGTTTTATTTTTCTTAAATATTTTCCAACATAACACCAATGTCACCTTACAATAATTGATTCTGCGTTTCAGTGTTTTAAAATAAAATATCAAACAGAACGAAAGTTCAATGTACCATTTGTAATTCAGTAATATAAGAGAATTGGTCAAGGGTCTGAATACTTTTGCAAGGCACTGTATATATAAAAATGATGACAAAACAAAGTATTATTTTCTGTCACTAGTTTTTGTTAGTTATATGTACTTTATTCTTCACCCCATGTGCTTGGTTTCATATTCAGATAGGGGATTGGATATTTAAAATGTATATATTATTACCTATGGTCACAATGTGACATGACCTTGAAGTTATTAGACACTAACCTGCATCTCCCCTTTCTCTCCTGGCTTCACTGGCTTGGCAGCATCTGTGGCAGCATTCTTCACACTCTCCTTGCTGCAATGAACTAGCACCTCTACCACATACAAGGGGTCCAGGTCTCCAGTACTAGCCTACAACATACAGAACATGTGTTAATGTCAATTGCAAGGAAATCAAACAAACAATTAAAACACACATTTTGCCTGCAGTCTAAGCAACTTTAGTAATCACAGGTTTTCATAACCATTACTCACAATAACAGTGTTTAACCCTTTGCGGTCCTATATCGGACCAGGTCCGATATTACAATTTTTCCCTTTCCAGTCCGATATCAAAGACGTTAAGAATAGATCTCTAGGCTTTTTCCAGAGAAAAAACGACGAGAAAACCTTTATGGGTTGACTGAGAACGATAGGAGCAAAAAAAGGGGCGTATCTGAGCAACACAGCCCCTGAACCACAGAGATAACATGGACACAAAGACAGCTGCTTCCGCATCCAGCGCTCAAAGAATATCAGACATTTGCAGAGCTTTTTGAGATGTTATAGTAATAAAATAATGACTTGGATAGCATTATTGCGGAGTTTGGTGTTAAAACGAGTGATCAGGAAAGGATTTCATTATGCAAGACTATGAAGAGGTATGTGAAAAATACAGTGAACAAGGGGTGGGGCTTGGCTAGATATGCAGTACTGAGTGTCCTTTTGTGATTCAACGCCTTTTAACCCTTTGCAGTCTTATTTCGGACCTGGTCCGACATCGCGAAAATCCCTTTCCACTCCATTGCTGAAAACCATGATCTAACACAGCATGTGTTGCATTTAAGCCGAGAAAAGCCGACGCGGGGGGTTCCCTAATCGTCTCGGATAGGAAAGAAGGTGGAGACAACCATACCGGCTGAGCAAAGCCAAACTGAACAGACAGAGACAGACGCACAGAGTGAGAATGGCGCAAAGAAGGCAGAGAAAGTCAAGGCAGCCTGAAGAACTTGCACAGATGACTGCTGAGGCAGAAAGTACAGACGAAAAGAAGTATATATTTCACTTACTGAGGACTCCGAGGAAAGCGACCACGAACCAGACGCGCAGGGCAAAACCGGTTTAAAGGGCATTGCAATGCTACGCAACATTAGTACTGCATCTCCAGCCAAGCCCCACCCCTTTATAGAGACGTGCATACTGAAATTCTCTCCTGATCACTCGTTTGATCACCAAACCCTCAATAATGCGATACAAGTCATTATTTTATTACTGTAACATCCCAAAAAGCTCTGCAAATGACTGCGATATTCTTTGACAGCTGGATGTGGAAGCAACCGTCTCCTTTGTTTATGTCTGCTTATCTCTGTGTGGTCAGGTCGACCCCTTTTTTTTCGGTTTCATTCGGGCCCTATTGGTCTCACTCGGCCATTGAAAGGTTTTCTCAGCTTTTACCGGAGAAAAAAAAACAACTAGAGACCTCTGTTTTACGTCTTTTCGATGATGTCGGACCGGGTCAAACAATGGACCACAAAGGGTTAATATTGCAGTAAGTCTGTCCTGCTGCTCAAAGATGTATCGTGGCAATTGTAATGCTGGTTAACTAGCTACTAGACTCTTTCTAACCAGTTGTAACAAATCAATATTTGAAAACAACATGTACAGTAGATAAGATATTAGAGGCATCAACTTTGTTAGTTAGAGGGCGCATACCCTCAGCAAGTCACGTAACCTTGTGCTCCATCCTGGGGATAAGACGGAAAAACAAGGTCCTATTGTAACTCTGCAGCAGCAGTTATAATGCATAGTTCACCCCCAAGTCTAAGTCGCTTTGGACTTGGGAATAATTTATTAAAGTACTGTGCTATACATTGATTCAGTAAGTTTATGCCTGCCTCATACTTTACATACATAGCCACTGCAATTTTTGGGAAAGTAACCCTTGCTATTTGCACAAATCTGCAAAAGGGCAGTAAAGAGTTGTGTGGGGGAAAAATGTATATAGGTAAACTAAACTAAAAATACAAAACAAATTTACAACGATATTATTTTAATATCTGTTCTGGTCACAGGAGAGAGGTGAGGATTGTTTTTGCAGCAGTATATAATTGTATTTGACTAAAATGATCAATGCATCAAGTTCAGTAAATGTAATATTCTTTAAAATGGGAGAAAGAGTCTTCTGTTGAACTTGCACCTATCTATGGCTTGAAATCCATCAGGTATTTATTTAACAGCTGGTTTGATTTATGTTTCAAAACCCTTCTGTCAGTTACAGTCAATACACCAGTGTCAGGTAACGAAACCTATATGCAGAAGACCAACATCACGCCAACTCAGAGTAAAATCGAGTGCTGTTGACTCAAACCCCACTGAGGATAACCAAATGCAGACCGAAAATATATTGCAAAAAAAAAAGAAACACATCTGTGTGTAAGAATTCTTTATCAGTATTTATGTTTGTGTTCCCTATGAAGCCCAGTAGTAAGTGCACTATACTGCAGAGGTAAAGCTACTTAGTTGCCACCCTGGCTCCAATATGCACAGTTAAACCAGCTGTCATCTTGTGGCATAAATACAAACAAATTCCCTTGTACATAATTTCCAACTTTTTTAAAAGACAAATAAAAAAAGAAAAAGAAAAAGAAAAAAAAAGAAAAATGCCTACTTGCAGATCTTATTTGCATCCATTATGGAGCTCAGGCATTGGGATACAATTTCAGAAAGAAAAAATACATATAAAATTTCAAACACTCAAAACAAAAAAAATAATACAATAAAAATGTGGAGAGCTCCAAAAAGTAGCCCTTGTCAGTCTGGTTCCTATTAAATTCCACTATCAGAATTTTAATTGATCGGATACATTGACTAATAACCAATAAAAATAAATAAACAAAAAAAATCAGATTGATAACCTTGTCGTAGGAGGCTGCAAATGTCCAAAGATCTAGAAGGACAGATAACTAACCATGAAATGAGTTTGATCCATTTTATTACTGATACGCTAAATCATAAAACCACCTACATCCCATATGGGAAAATGTAGTAGTTGAAATGACATGAGAAAGTTCAGCAAAAAATAGAAATGGCCAGATGTTCAAACAAGTTGCATATTTAGTGGGCACAACATGTAATGGAACATGAGTGAAATAATCTTAGAATACTAGTAAGGTATCTACCAAACAAGACTCTACACCAAAGTGTGTCGTATGTATATCAGAACGCATATCACTGATATATAGTCCGAGGTTAAAACTGGTAGTGAAATTACAAAATAGATTCAAGTGAAACTAAGAAAATTGTCACAAAAGCTCCAATGCAAATCCAAATCCATACCATAAATTGTAGGATAAAAGTTCATATGCTAAATACTCAAACCTGTTCTCACGTAGTTAATATTCAATATATTTTTCATAATTCATTCAAAAATAAAGCCAAAACAAGCATATCTCAGAATTTAAGATTAACAAATGAAAATTGAAAGTGTTGCACTTGAGGCACAATTACCTTCACATTTGATTTCCTGGAGAAGTTTACAACCACTCCCCAACCAAAGTCGTCTTCATCATTTTTCACCTGAGAAAATAAAAAGGACGACAATTATAAAACAATTCAAAATAAATTCAAAAGCTGACAGACCAAAAGTGGGACCGAAATATGTTTCACTATCGATATATCGTGCTCCAAAAAAGCAGATGCATTGATTTATCAATGTTATGAAAAAAAAAAAAAAAAAAAAAAAAAAAAAAAAAAACACACAACACATTGTAAGGCTTTAAAAACTATTATGCATATTAAATTGATTACATCTATTTATGCATATAAAAAGATAATACATATAAATAACTAATCTAGTTATGCGCATTTGTAACATTGTATACATATGTTTAATATAATATAGTATATATATATATATATATATATATATATATATATATATATATTATATATATATATATATATATATATAATATATATATATATATATATATAATAATATATATATATATTTATTATAATATATATATATATATATATATATATATATATATATATATATATATATATATATATATATATATATATATATTTTTTTTTTTTTTAACCTTATTTGATTGTACCAGTCAAAGCAAAATCCAAAAACAAATAACAGCTGCTTATATCCATAACAAGTCAGAGTAACAACCAATCAAGACAGAATTAAAAAAAAAAAAAAAAAAAAAAAAAAAAAAAAGCTACCAGTGAAAAACTGCTTTTTTTTCTTCATTGGTGCAACCACCATGTTGAGTTTCAGCAGAGACATGGAGTGAAGTCACATGATGAATAAACTCACCAAAAAAAAATGGACATGGTATGTCTTCTTCAATTACTCAACCATTACTTAAATGAGTATTTGACTAATGTATTGATTACATTTTTACCAGTTTCAAAACGCTTGTGATGAGTTCTGAAAGGTCGTTTTTTAAAAAGGAAATAAAACAAAAACCCAAGTGTGAGTATCATGATTTTTATTTGTTTACCAGAGTATTTATACTTCTAAATTATGCAGGAAGATTGTGCTTCGCTGATTTTCGCATTCAATTGTACAACAAGTTAAAAACTGTAAAAGTTCTATTAATACTTTGTAAGAACAGTCTCAAAATAATAGGTTTACCTCAAAGACTGGAGTCTCGATTGAGGTTGATATTTATGATAACTTGTGAAAGTTAGTATACCGAGTGTCGAACACTGTTGCCAGTTACTGCGAAAAATGTGCGCATTTTAGCCTTAGCATTTAGAAATATTTAAGTGAAAAATTCAATGAAACATTGAAGTCTTTTTCAATGACTAGTAAAGAAAAGACCAGCTGATTGAAAGCTGCCTTCTGTGCCATGGGCTTAATAAGGATATGCTGTAAAGCATCGCACGCAAATTCAACCTTTTACAGAGGGGATTCAAATTGAGTTGTTTATCTTGCTCACCATTAATTTTTGATGCACATCATATTTTACATGTGGTCTGTATTGCAATGTGAAAACTGGAGAAATTGTACACCATCAAATAACATATTGGATTGTGGGGTGGGGGCAGGGCTTAGAATCAGTGCAAATTTACCAATATGAAAAAAGAAAAGCTTAACAATGTACCTTGGCGAGTCTTCCAGGCTGCAGGAAAGGCAAACAGTATTTTGGTTTGTGAATGTATTCTTCAATCTCCTTTCCGAGTTTAGCCAGCTGCTGTCGAATTTTGTAGTAGGTGACCACGCTCTCTTCATTGGGGATTTCAATTTCATTGTATTGCTCTTCTAGTTTCTTCACCCCTGTAGAAAAAAAAAACACAATTTATAGGACAACATAACTTCCCCTAGTTGAAGCCCCCCTCTCCCCACTGGAATAATAAAAAGCGTACAGAACCAAAGTCATTGCTGTGTTTCTTTGGTAAGCACTAGGAATATTTATGCATTTTCCTGGAGGTGAAACAGCTAGAAACATTCCTCCTACAGTATATCACAAGGATTTACTTTGCCTACAGTTAATTATTAGTACAGATTCTCACTTGTGACCTCGTAGGTAAGAGAGTGTATCATGAACTAAGCCAACAATGCTTTTCCCTGGTTTAAGTCTTCTATCCATTACTAGGAGTGTACTGGCCATCGGGACAGACTGTGTTTAACATTGCCACAGAGTTTGCTCGATATGTATTTGAGGCGCACTAGCTCCTGAGTGCTAAACTTTTCCCGAGCAGAAACGATTTGTTTTAAACCTCGTACTGAGCTCAGAAACAAATCAATATCGGGGAAAAAAATCCTCAACATCAATTCCCCTTCGCCCTTTCGTCTGCTCCAGGAAATCTTTGATGCTTTGAACACTGTACCCTCCCCGGGGTTTATACGTGCCCAGCGATTGCGATGCTTGAGGAGTCGGTGAGACTGCCTTCATCCTCACTGTCTCCAGCGGGACTGTCTGTCACTGTGCTTACAGCCTGGGCGCTGCTCGGCTCTGCAGAGCTCCCAGGCTCCATACCAACACTGCTGCCGTCAGACGAAACGCTGCGTTTTTTTGTGACAGCACTGCCCTCTTAGTTTTACTCACTCTTTTTCCCCAGCAATTTAAAAACCTCACTATCCTCTGCGAACTTTACCCCTTCTACCTGTATCTGAACATCACCCCACACACTAGCAACCGTCTCTGTGTCCATTTGCTCAATCTCTCCCTCCGTTCCGTAACTTTCTGCGCTCTCATTGTCTTTTGCTGTATCTTGTGCTTTGGTTTGGCTTTCCGCTCCAACACAGCGTCACTGCCTGCCTCCTGGGGCTCAGCTGCCCCCTCGTCACTAGCCTGCTTGCCCTCCGTGCTGCCCGCAGGTACTGATATGTCGGCGAGCCCAGCATCGGCTGGTCCTGGCTTCTGCTTATCAGCAGTCTCGTCTCCCTTACTCCCATCCCACTCCCTACTCTTTCTCTGGACAGTTTTTCACCAGGTGTCCTTCAGTCCCACATCTTAAACACTTCAGTCAGATGCTGCATAAATGACATAATCACTGCCATCCACCTTAAACTTAAGCGTGATGTTAAGATCTTCATCAATGTTTTTTAGAATCATAAACAACTGCCTTCTGAATGACATGACACGCGCTGCCCATATCTAGCCAGATCCCTCTCTATCACTTCATTTTTCAGGAACGGGGAAACATTAGAAAGGGTGATTTTCCTAGCTGGGACAGCTAAAGGAATTATGGGGAGAAAAGTATTATTAACAACAATCCCCTTTTCTACAACCATAGATACTAGCTCCACTGTACCTAAAAAAACCACAATCGATCCGCTCATACGAGAAGCCGATTTTAAGTTTTCACAACCAACTACCTCCCCAATAGCGAGCACACATTCCTCCAAAGGGATAAACCCCTCGGCGGAAACTTTAACTCCATGCCGGTGGGTTAACTTTTCAAAATAAAAGTTTGGCAGCGGCCTCCCTCCTGTGCCGGCCATCCTGCCCGCTGTCGCCGACAAAGCGTCAGCTCAGCACATAAAACTGTTCACCAGTACACTTTAAACAAGAAATGCAAAACAATATCAAAACAAAAAAGAGGAAAAGACCGACAAACCTGCCAGCAGCGCTCACGCACACACCACCACTCCACACCGCACTCCGCCAGGCAAAACAAGTCAGAGATAGAGAGATAGCTAGATAGAGATACACACACACACACTGTATTTACTTCTTCACCAGTATCAGTACATAGTGTTCTGTACCTATGGTGTTCTTGTATTGTTTGGGTTCCATAAACTTTACAGTAAAATACTGGTATGTTCCAGTGTGTAATTGTATTATTTTAAATATATTTTATTCATGTGTATTCAATTCATTGTTTCTATTTGTAATATTTTGCCATACTGTGCTTTGTATGCGCTTCTTTATTAAACGTTGCATTTATTTGAGCTGCGGTAGGGAAAAAAAAAAATGTATGTTTCATTATTGACAGCACAGATTATTTGAGGGCGGCGTGTTCTACAAATATCGTATCCAAGTGCACCACTTACTCAATGGCAGAGGTAATTCAAAGCAATACATTATGTATACAGGTAAAACATGATGTATACTTTATTTGTATTGTTATACACCTATTTGAGTTATTATATTAATGTGTATCTAATAAAACTGTAGAGAATAAAACTAAACAACAATTTGTGAAAATAAAAAAAAAAACTTGCAAACATTTAAAAGAATTTCACAGGGCTCTAGTCATAACTACATATTAAAAGAAAAAGGATTCTAACACTAGATACACCGGGAGGCACATCTACGATAAAAAAAAAAAAAAATGGCAGCATTTACTTGACAGCTTAAGCATGGTACCTTAAAACATCCTCTTGCACTCTGAGGAACCAGTTTCCATGGTTTGCTCCAGTTTCTAGTGCTTTCTTTATTTTTTTAACAAATACACACTTGTATTTGATCAGTGACAGAGACTTGGTTTCTGCACTATGTCATTAACACTTGTGTGAAGGGAAACCACTGGTACAGTGTTTGGAGCCAACTAATTAATCTACAATGCAACACAATGTAATCAAACATGAAAAACAGTTTATGTATACCATCGGTCTCTGAATGTGTATGGATTAGATACTGCACAAGCAAACTCTTATATACTATAGCACAGACCCAGCAGTCAGACAGAGATGAGGGAATTGAGCTGAAAGTTGAATGATAGTGGAAACAAATATTTAACACATTTTGATCAACCTGTGGTCCTCTGAAAGGACACAATTACGGAAAGGAAGCGGCAGCATAGTTTATACAACCCATTGCAAACCCCAAATTTGAGGTCCTAAAAACTCAGCTACAGAAGCAGGAAGAAAATGCATATATGGAGCATATCTCAAACTTATTTCTGTCAGCTATACTGTTTATTGTGCGGTCCACCGAGATCACAAAAAGAGATTCAGGGGGGCCGCAAAGAAAAAATTCGAGAACCACTGATATACAATGTCAAGGTGTTCATTACTGAATGTTTTTTAAAAATGAAAAACAAAAGGAATGGAAATGTTTATAGAAAGCAAACCACCAAGCTGTAGCATTTGTGGAGTCGTGTACCAGCATGGTTCTTGTTGCACAGCGCTTCCCATATTCCCATCTAAACACTACATAAAATTCTGCTTTGTTTTGGAAGAATACAATCAAATTTGGTTTGGAAGCAAAAAGTAGGTCAATAAGCAAATTGCCGCCCTTAGTATTTCCATAACCATTCCTTATTCTCTAGTGTCATAAACCAATCTGTCCAAAGCACCATTAATATTCTCCTCTATAATTTACTGAAGACAACTCTAACACTTAAAAAGACTCCGTATTAACCCGACCATTTCAAATAGTTTGGTAACACCACTCAGCTATTACCATGGTATTGACTACTTTGTTAGCAGTCCAAAGGAGCCTGCTTTTGATAAAAATCAACATTTATCTTCTCACAATTACATCGGACACCCCGATACCTTTTTTACCTCCACATGTTTCCTCTTATGCTTTCACGGTTTCCATTTCAGTTTTCTGCTCCACTTTCCAAGAAGTAGCTAAACACAAGCGCTCACTAAATCAAACAATGAAACTTTAAACCGACTTGGTCTCTTAAAAAGTCAAGCAAAGCCAATTTAATTACAATTTTATACACGTCGATTTAATCCCAACCAAAAAAAAAAAAAACACAAACACATTTTGGTCTACATGTGTCACTAGTAATTTACAATTACCAGTGATATCTAACCAGCTCTTATACCTTGCTTAAATTTGCTTCATGTGGGAAAACTAGGACACATCTGGAGTAGAGTTATAAGTTGTGATCTGTAACAGTCTATTTATCTTTAAAAAATAATAATAATAATAATTTAAAAAGGCAGGTAGTGTCAGTATAGAAATAGTTAACGGTACCAAGTTGGTTCTAGAAAGCTTTACGGTTTTAAGTTTAAGGCTCATCTTCAAAAGAGTGTTTTTTTAATTAAGACATAGAACCCATAAGAAGGCTTTACCGCCTGGCCTTTATCTAAATGGCAAAGCCTTTTTATGAGGGTTCTATTAAAAAATGGCTTGGATGTGCCAGTGGAAAATGGGTAATAAAAGATAACACTTGAGGTCCTTTACCAGACTGGTCAATATGAGATCCCTAATCAGGTTAAAGGAAATCTCGGAACAATTTTCTAACAACTTACATTTTTACCTTGATACATACTCCGTCAGAAGGCTCGGACATTCTCAGTTTTCAGTCTTGCATTTTCAAAAAACTGAACTATTGCATTTGTCCATGGATACATAGTATAGATGCAGTACTTTAAATTTACAAAACGTTATTGTATTATAAAAAGCAAAATACTAACAAACCTCATATCTATCCGCAGTTTTCAGCAAAACCTCTCCCCTTTCATGGAGTGGAGGACAGGAGGTATAACATTTACATACACCATCCATAGGTTTTTTTTGCAAAGCCCCAATTACCTTTAAAATTACAATAACTGCACATTCAACCATTTGGCTGTTACTCACGACCGATACTTACTCTCCACTACTCCTGGGACAGCTCTGTAATGCTGAAACTGGTAGAAAGACTTTTCCAACATGTATTCAGGGTTAATCTCTTCAACACGCAGCAAGTTTAACACCATGTTATAGGTCAAATGGAAAGCACTGTTGAGAGGATCAGCAGAACCCTAGAAAACAAACACATTGCAATCATCTGAAAACATGGAAATACATTATTGTGGTAAAAGGGGTGTGTTAAATAAATTTATATTTTACATATATACATATATATATATACACACACACACACACACACACATATATATACATACATACACACACTTTACATTTAACACCTCTTACAAAACTTAATACAATTTGGAAGACTATATGGAAGGTTTTAAAATCCTAAGTTTAATATATATGTTTGAGTGTTTTTATTTGTAGTCAGTTAAACTCAGAAGTGACAGTGAAAGAGACATTGCTTAAAACACAATGTTTTACTACTAAAGCATATGTATGTTTTTCTCAGTAACTGGATACAAATGGTGGCAAAAGCCGAGTAACTGCAACACAATTGGCCCAGTGCCTTCATTTCCTAACTGTCATGCTCAACACTGTAAGGTAATTACTTTCCTGTTTCAAGTCTTTGAAGCCTAACCTTTTCCTTTTTTGTTGCTGTTTTCAGCCCCAGTAACCTTTTAAGCTCTAAAGGCTGAAACTGGCTTAAACTAGAATTCTGTACCCAAAGTGCATGAGGTAATAAAGAACTCTCGTCAATGGATGCTCTCCAGCATACAGAGCAGCTCTCAAATTAGTGAGTGAAAGGTCAGCCACTCAGTTGGGGTATCATTTTACCAACCAATTGCAGTTTCCCTTCAATGGCTTGACCTGAACACATTCTATTAATAATGTTACACGATTAGCTCGCTGTTACAGCACTGCTGTGTAAACCTAACACAGCCTGACCTGTTCCTTCTTATTCAGTTTGATGCATTGGCTGTCGCTGTATCTTGGGGGACTATTTTCTGTAAAGATATGAAGCCTGGGGAGGTTTTAACAGTCACTGATGTGGGATCTTTTTTTCATGGCTTCCTTGTCATTTTAGTGATATATAAAATGTGTTGATTCATGTGACAAGGATCCAATCAAAATGACTGATTGGCGACCATCCATGGCCTTTATTTAATGTTTTTGGCAGGCACAGCAGAAATTTTTGGTATGTAGAAAGTGCGTTATTATAATAATGAAATAAGCACAGGATATATAACCGCCATGGGATTTTTGCTCATACTGCCAAACCACATTTTTTTCAACATTGTCCCACCACCCTTGTCGATCTCCAAGGGGGTGAACTTGGACGACTTCTATCCTTGCAAGGAATTAAAATGAAGCATACAAACATATTCCTAAATACTGATCAAGTGTTTAATCTTTTCAAAACGGCTATGCGAGATTCAGCAAACTTGAAAACGTTGAAAGAGCGGATGTTTTAAGTGCCAGGAGCAGGAAACATTGCTTTAACACCTGGATATTTATTTATAAACAGCTTAAAGACTATGTGCATCACATACAGAAAAAACAAATGTGGTGAGCTTAGAAGACAGATGACTAATTATAAAATCTATTTTTTTCCCCTTTCGGAATTGATAAGTACCAAAGTGGCATCTTTAATTTAAACTGCTTATATAAAATGTTAATTGTGCTAAATATGATTAATTTCAATGAAATTCCGAGGGCGAGACACTACTTGTGGTGCTACTTGTAGTTGCTACTATCAGGTTCTAAGGGGGACGTGATCATTTAATTAAGAATGTAAAAGAGTTACATGACAAATTTAGTTCGTAATTCAACTCATTCTTTATACAGAGGAGCAACACAGTGTATGCAGCAATGTTTTGAAAAAAAAAAAACATAGATTACACTATGATGAGAGATCTTTTGTTTCTCTTTTCCTTCATTAATCTGGACTGGTTCCAGCTTGTGCTCAATGTTTGTATCTTGATACCAGAGCTTGCAGGAGACCACTGCCAGCTCCTCTTCCAAGGGTGCCTTCCGCTAAGCTCACCAGAGGCACCACAAAGTCTGCAGATCTCACACACACTTCATTATGAAATGAGCCACAAACAAAAGCTCAGGCAACACCAACTACTTCTCTTGCAACAAAATAAAGCAAACATGTATGTACTGCATGCACATAATCCCATAAACAGCTGTGTGTAGGTCTGCATCGTAACATGATGCAGGTAGCATAACTTAATTAGCATAGTTTTTGCTTCACACACGAGGGATTAGGATGCAGTTTGGGTTAAATAATCAGAGTAAGGGTCTTAGCAGAAGATCCTGGGCTCAAATCCCTGATCAGACAATAACTCAACTATCTCTGCATCCCAATGCCCTCAACCTCTGCATTAAAAAGGTCTCTACTGCAGTGAAGTAGATTAGATAGCCAAAGGCACCAGGAGTGCGCACTACTTTGCATATTACTTATTGTTTAATATGAACATTTTTGAAAGAGAAAAGTCTACTACACTTCAGAAAATAGTATGTGTATGTATATATATTATATAATTGCTGCATCAACGATTGTCAGCTATAATCTTTAATCTCTTACCATGCTATTGAAACTGCTTTTAATGCATTTTTCTTAAATCAGTAGTTAATTTCTTCAGTTTAAGTGTCTTAATTGGCAGTGACAATCAAACCAATATGAAACAGCTTCCTTCAGGACTGATAATACAGTAATATTTAAAATCAAAACGGCAGATTATTATTACATCACCACTCTGTGGTCTCAATTGTGAGCTCCCCATTTCTTATTTACCTTAAGAAGTTGCTTTCCAATTGCTGGGCTCATTTTTTCATCAACCATGAAAATAACTATTCCTCTTTCGTCCATGCCACGTCTGCCAGCACGCCCAGACATCTGAATATATTCCCCTGAAGTAATCTAGACAACCAAAAAACAAAAAGTATAATTAAGAAGAACAAAATCCACCCCTCCCACAAAGTAATACAACAGCTAATTAGCTTGACCAACTTTAAGACATCAAAACAGGTATTCTAGGGTGTGGTTGGTAGATGTTACAGCTTGAAAGTATTAACCAAAATGTTCCTCACTTACCCAACGAAAATCTTTTCCATCAAACTTGCGGGCACTTGTGAACAAAACTGTCCTGGCTGGCATGTTGATTCCCATGGCAAATGTCTCTGTTGCAAACAATGCCTGAAACAACCAAAGAAATCGGGATTCATTAATTAGATGTTAGCATGGCTCAGTTTAAATATATGGACACAAACAAACTATTATGTACTTACAGTATGAAAGAGTTGAACATAAAATCTTCACTGCCAACAAAGCAGTTTACTATTCGCCCTCTATCAAAGTCTGTCAAGTAACTAGTCTTGCCCTTTTTTTAGAAACTGACTCACAAATGTAATATTTCATTTCCAACACAAATTTCAAGGGGCATCCCATTTACACTAAAGTGTGCTACACATTGCAAGGGCACTGTGGTAGATTGACATATGTTGCAATAGATAGCAGGAACTCTTTTCTCATGTGTACTGTGTAATTGCAAATAACAGACTTTACAACTAACCTTCAGTAGGCCTTCAGAGAACAGAATCTCAATAGTTTCCTTCAGGATAGGAAGCAAACCACCATGATGGATCCCTACTCCTCTCTTCAACAGTGGCAACACATGCTCAACCTTTGAAATAATACATTTATGTAAGTGCTGGGAAAAATATCTGAATAGTCGAACAAATATTTATATGTATATATTGTGTTGCTTTAGAGCGAGTCAATCTCACAGGACGAAAAAGTAGTGCTGGGACAAATGGTATTTTTATGTTCGACCAAGATTTAGATATTTGTTCGTTTTCAAAAGGTAGAGAGAGAGAGAGAGAGAGAGAGAGAGAGAGAGAGAGAGAGAGAGAGAGAGAGGAGAGAACCCCCTTGAACAGTTTCAGTTTGTTGTGTTTCAACCTGAAATCTTGAAGCATTTAAAATGGGACTGGGAGATCGAGATATATATATATATATATATATATATATATATATATATATATATATATATATACATACATACATACATACATATAAAATTTTTCCCTTTAATTTACACAACCTACTCAATCGTTGAAGAGGCAAGATCATTTTTATTGTGAAACAGTTAATGAAAAAAAAAAAATGAATGTCATGGTTAGATTAAGTATTCACCTCCGAGCCAATACTTCGTAGAAGCACCTTTGGCATGAATTATAGCCAAGCTTTTTAGGTTAAGCCTCTACCAGGTTTGCACATCTGGATGGTGCAATATTCGCCCATTCTTCTTGGCAAAATTGTTCAAGCTCTGTCAAGTTGGGTGGGGATTGTTGGTGGATAGCAATCTTCAAGTCTTGCCACAGATTCTCAATCCGATTCAAGTCCGGGCTTTGACTGGGCCACTCTAGGACATTCACTTTCTTGTTTTTAAGCCACTTGTGTCGCTTTGGCTGTGTGCTTGGGGGTCATTGTCCCGCTGAAAGGTGAATCTCCATCCCAGTCTTAGGTCTTTTTCAGACTGAAGCAGGTTTTCCTCAAGGATTTGCCTATATTTAGCTCCATCCATTTTGCCCTCTACCCTGACAAGCTTCCCAGTCCCTGCCAATGAAAAGCATCCCCATACCATGATGCTGTCACCACCATTCTTCACAGTAGGGATGGTGTTACCTGGGTGATGTGCTGTGTTGGGTTTGCGCCAGACATAACTCTTTGCATTTAGGCCAAATAGTTCAATTGTTGTTTCATCGAGAGAGAGAGAGATATATATATTTTTCAACTATTTGATGGTTGTTTACAAATAAAATATCAAATAACTATATTTGTTACAGATATGCAAGCAGGCAGGAAAATCCAGAGAGAAATGGAACATCCAAAAAGTTGAAAGTTTTATGTTTAATGTAATACTCTATAAATCAATATAGCACCACAGGAAAATCTTATAAACTTCTAGTCACCCTTTCCCTGCCAAGAACAACATAAAATTGACAGACATTGGGACACAAACAAACTAAGAACCACCAGATTTGGCAGACAGGAAACACACACACGTTCAGATTGCAATATTATACAGGAAAAAAATAATGTGGAGGTCTGAGAGAATTCTAAAGTTCAAACTCCCATGGTTTAAGTGAAATAAATAAATTAACTTGCCCTGGCCTATAATCAAGAAACACAGTGACCGACTGCTGAATACTGAACTGTTACTGCCAGTGTCGTAGGTTAGTAACAAGAACAGCATTATATTACATTTGCAACTCAAACTTTTCACAAACTGTACTAATTATTCATAGTCCTGTTGATAGAAAGAGAAATCTTGCTTGCCTGGGGAAGTTTTTTGTCTTCATCCGACAAGCAGTCAATGGCGTTGTTGAAGACCTCTTCCACAAGCTTCTTTTCTTCATCTGAAAGACATTGGTTATAAATCAGAACAGTTCAACTGCTTGGGGCAATTCTATGTGAAATAAGTAACGTTACCATACTACTTGTCAACTGATCTTGAAACTATTCTGTCAAGGTACTCTATGCATACAAGAAAACAGCCGTATAAAAATCATGCCGAGCCTTCTGGCATGTTTATATATCTGGTAGTTTAGGAAAACAGCATTGCATGCAGATTGTGTTTCTGAAAGGGAATACACACTTTTTAAATCAGATTTTATTAATTTTGGATAAATTAGAGAAGCTAGCAAGCATCACTTAACATTAATTTTTAAATCAAGAAAGGACTCCCTGGGCATAATCTGGAATGTCAGATTAAATGGTTTGTAAACTGCTGTCATTGTGTCATCCAGAAGTTAACAATGTCGCTGTGAAATGGTTCATTTGAAGCCACCTATAATAAAACTTTGAGAGAATAAAATATAGCTGTGTGAAAATGTGCGCTCTATCTTGGATATTGCCAGAGGTAAAAACATGTGCAAGTGAATAGGTTTATTTTTTCTGGATACCACCAGTAATGTATCTTAAGCAAGAAAATCAAATGCAAGTTTTGTACCAAACTAAGATTGCAAATATGGAAGCTATATGTATGCCATTTCTTTACTCACAAAGAGTTTTTCAAAACAAGAAATATTGTAAACAAGACCACTTTGTGCAAGAATACTGACATTTATAACCAATAAGTAAATGACGGAACACATGGTGCTGACGAAGAGTCAGCTAAATAATGTCACTGACACACACCGCAGGAAATCAGAAGGACTACAGCTCAATCTCTCTGAAGTTTCACAAATGTAGAACAGCTGCTTTTAGTAAAAGCAGTAGATTTCATTGTAGCTGCTGCTTCTGGGAAAGGGCTATGACCCATTTCAAAAGCTCTACCTTGACCTTAAAGCAGAGCCTAGTTTCCCGTTTTAAAAGGAAATGTATTTTTGGTATTACTCCCAATTTATTTGCTTAAGGCTTTCAATCAGAAAAACACTGCAGAGCGGGGGTTACTCTAGAGAATCACACACCTGCACCATAAAGAGATGTCTGGGCATGGATCATGCTAATATTTTACACTGTTGCCCAGTACTAGCTACTCTCAAACATTGTATGTAATTTACAGTTACCAATATGGGATACTTCCTTGCCAAAACACTAAATTATTCTCTTTTTTTCCTACTACGACACGTGTACATCAGCAGCACTTTTTTTCACATTGAAATACGTTAAATTGGTTCTTTGATTTGACTGGAAAAAGATATACAGTAGCAGTCAAAAGTTTGAGTACACTTGCTGGAAACTAGGGTTTTTTTCTTAATTGACTGTTTTATGCTGTAAATACTTGAAAATGAAAACACGTTACAAAGTACAAAACAAAACATAAGGAGTATCAAAGCAATGTTCAAGAAAATTGTCTCTAAATCTTGGATTCCTCAAAATAGCTAGCCTTTTCCTTAACAGCCTCACAAACACGAGGCATTCGGACTTCCACTCCTCAAACGTCCAGTTTCTGTGTTTTTTGGCCCAGGCAAGTCTCTTCCTCTTATTCTGCACTCTTAACAATGGTTTCTTTCCAGCAATTCTTCCAGTTAGGCCAGCTTCACGCAATCTCCTCTAAACAGTTGATTTTGAAACATCCGTACTTCTAGCAGCATTTAATTGAGCTTGTATTTCAGGGGCAGTTAAAATCGCCGGTTTCGCAGACTTGTGACTCCAATGAACTTGTTCTCTTATTCTGAGATCACCCTTGGCCTGCCTGACTTTGTTCGGTCCTCATGAGTGCCAGTTTCTTCAAATCTTGGCCACAGCAGTTACAGACACTTGCTAAGTTCATGCGATTTGTCTTAAAGATTGACCTTCATTTCTTAAAGTAATTACAGACTGTCTTTTTCTTTGCTTAATTGAGCGTATTTTGCCATTTTCTGCTCCCTTACATTCAGGAATGACAAACTTGTGCCTATGCTACCTATATTTATAGTAATCATGGACCCTCACCTGTTAACAATAATTGGTGACAAAAGGTTAATTAGGTAACATGCTAGTTAACTCAGAGAACATCTAAAAGACACTTTTATACTTAGGCTAGTATTCTAACACCGTTTTATACACATTTCAGATTTTTAACTGACTTGGGCTTCAGACTGAAATCCCCTTGCTTTGGGTGACAATTTCATTTAAATTGACAATATTTACATTTTCATTCAAAAATTAAATTTTTAAATGCAATTCACTTACGATTATCAGCTTATATAAGTACACGTATCATATAATGAAATATTAAGTGTTTATAAACAAGTTTATACAGTTAAAAGCATAGATAATCATGAAAAACCTGGTTTCAAGCAGGTGTACTCAAACTTGTGACTGGTACTAATTATATATACATAATTGGAGATCCACAACTGACAGCAAGGTCTTTTGGCATAAATTGTAGATGTAATTATACATTATTGATGTAAAGACCCTTCAACAATACACTGCCCTCATTTTAGTACTGTATAGGCCAGTAAATGAAAAGCACATAAATGAGTTTACTGTAAGAAAAAAAAATAAACATTTATAAATAAGTCTTAATCTGTACTTTATTTAGGGCAAGCAGACAATTGTATGTACAATGCAAGGGTGACTGTGCAAGTCACATTTAACAGCCTATTGAACTCATTACTAAATAAATTACTGATGGAAAAAAAATCTCACCCATTCTTATGTTTATATAAATAAATTACAAAAGAAATTCCATGTGTGTCAATTTTTGTTTTTATTTTATTAGGCATGGATGCATTTAACTAATTCTACACATTTTAGCATGTGCATTTAACATATTGCTGGTTTCATTTTTAAATCCATATTACCTACACTGACTGGCCTCTAGGTCTATCAAAATTGAGCTGCACGATTCAAGGGTCATGCTCATAAACAGCTTCGCTTTTCTGCACTGACTAACCTTTGCTGCCCCTGGGTTTTGTGAAGCAAAGAGTTACTGTGTGGTTAAAAAAAAAAGTCAAGATATTTAAGGTATTAAAATATTGACTTGGAGGGAGCTGAGAATGCATCTCTCTAAAGGGTTGCATGCTTTTTTAATATTGTGTTTCAAATAGTGCATTGCCAAGAGTTAAATTTGGTACTTTATTGTCACAGATAGATTTTTTTTTGGCCTTAGCTGATATGTGGTCAAACTCCACTTGCAAGAACCTGAAGGGACCACCTAAAATACTGGTTATTATCCAGTGTTTGTACTGCATGAGATCTCAATCTCAAAAAACAGCTCTTTGTGAACCAACAAGGTACATTATTACTTTACTAGGGGATTAAATAATTCTTTAAGTTAACTTCCTAAAATTGAACATGAGAACACACAGACGAAGAGACAGTAGTATTGAAAGTGATGAGATGAATACAGTAAAATGTTATATAGCTACCTACAACAAGTTCTGTACTAAAACAAAAAGGTAATAAAAAGGCATTTAAAAAAACAAAAACTGCTGTTTAAACTTTGAGACGTACGTTCCTGAACTTAGAACCCAGTAATCATCACATTACACCACAACATGTCAGTCTCTGCTTAAGAAAGGGTCAGAAGTGAATGGAGGTGTTCAGGTCAGGATCGAGGTGTGTCTGCAGAGATGCAAGGGAAAGCCCAAGAGGCATCTACATTAGAGCCAATGCTTTAAGTAAAAGCACAACAGTTTCTTTAGAGATGGTCAACTCTAAACTGGCCTGCACATAACCCCAACGTGGGCATACATTTTCCTTGGCAAAAATGACATTAGTACTTACATCACCAGACTACCTCATTAACCAGTAGGTCCAGACTGGCGCTTCATACTTTCAAAAAGTGTGATACTCAAATTAGGAAAGAAACTTTAGTATGCGTAGAAAAAATAATCCTGCTTTATTGCCTCCAAGCTCAACAAGTTGTTAGTTCACATTGTTAATTAACAGAAACGGCCGAGTCCTCATCTCATTCATACATTCAGCATTGTATCACAAAGTTAACACAGCAAACGGCTTATTAACCATGTAATATATAGGGGTTTTAACATCACTGTGGCTTTGTTCTATGCCAGTACCAGACTCAGCACTCTACTTTGGCTAGATAAATCACAGCATGTGAGGCTATAGATGGTCAGAAATAAGACCCATTGCATAGCACTGATCCATTCCAGGTTTGACTGAGCATAAATTTGCCAGTGTATAGGTAACAGGACAGATTTAATTAACTTTTCAATAATGCCTGGTATGGCATTAACACCTACATTCCTGCTATACTATACGTTGGAGAAAAAAACATTACAAGGTTTGGACATAATGCAACAAAGTTTTGCAAGATAACACAAAAGAAAATGCATGAAAACCAACTATCAAACCTTAAAAGCAATGAAAATACATCTGTTTTTCCATTCCCATCTATAGGAAGTCAAGTGCTTTTAAAAGTCAATACCTGTATTGAAGTCCAGCTTAGAAACCTGCAGTGCATAGGCTTCACAGTCTTTCTTACTGAAACTGAAGATAATGACAGGCTGAAAGTTCCTTTCCATGATCATCTTCACAATCTTGAACACATTTGATGGTCCTACGAAAGAAAAACGCAATTAAAGGAAAACTTGTGTCTACATTATTCCTTCTATGTTACACTCATGCCTCTTACTATCTTGTGTCAATAACCATTTGTCAATGAAGAAAAAAAGATTAGACCATTTGTCAGTAATTTGGTATTATGTTTTATTTTTCACCCATTCTAATTTTTTTATGAGAGAAAAAAAAAGAAAGTTCCTTAAAAGCAGTCCCCACAATCCAGAATACAGCATAGGTAAAGTAAGGTGTTTCGTGTAAACACTGCAGGGTTTCTGCAGCACTAACAGGTGTGGGGACGAGCCGAGAGCAGTTTGCTTATTTAACATGTATATAGAGTCCCCTTTGGCCTTGAATATGTCTGAAACTTTTCCTCTCTGCTAAAATAATACAGGGACAATTTAATACTCGCATCTGCAAAACTTGTTAGTAGTTAGAAACAGTAAGTAGTTTATACATATAAAAAAAAACTGATGGGTCAGAGGTACTGCTACATTAAAAGAAATGATTGTAAATGAACAGCCGCACAACCAATTTTAGATTTTTAGACAATTACACTTTTCAGTTTGTTCTGCAGTCAGTCAGTAACACAATAGTTTCACTGCTGTTGTAAATAACCATACTTTACAAAAGACAATGGACCTAAAAATACAATTTAGTAGTATAGGTGAAATCAGCATAGACAGAAAACGTAAGCTCCAAACTGAAATATCTACACACCTTTAGTTCCTCCTTTACGGCCCTTCTGGTCTCCCTTTGCCAGGTCACCTGCATCTCTCAACACTTGCATGGCTGTGTTGAAATTATCTTCTCTGAACTCTCCCTGTCAGGGAGGGGGGAAGCATTACAAGTCAGTTTAACAACACTAGGTTATCAACACATGACATATCAACATATTATGGAGATTTTTAATGAACTTCAAGACTGGTCTGATTTTGAATTAACAAAAAAAAAAAAAAAAAACATGTTTGGTTCAGAGAAAAGGGTGCAAAATATCAGTTCACATTTTAATATCGCCACTTACATATTCCATTAGAGACAGTTGACAATAATATGCCCTTGGAGGGAGTTGACAGTTTTAAATATGTAGGTGTTAATATTGATACACCTCTTAAAATTGAAAAACAAATGAAGGCTATCTGTAGGAAGAGTGGAGCAAAACTTGTATTATTGTGTGATCTGCGTCATTGTTTAAGTTTAACACAATACCTCTATTTAAACAAATCCTGTTTCCAACTGGATTATGGTGATGTGATATACATGGCCGGAAGTAAAGCGATGTTAAAGAAAACAGATACAACATTTTCCAGGATTTGAAGATTTATTCTTCAGTGTGCTCTGTTAGAACATCATTGCACTTTGTACAACAGGCTAAACTTAGTCATATGAGAATAGAAGAAGCTTTCACTGGAACCAGATCATTTTTTAAAAAAAGGGGCAAATAAGCTGCCTGTCTACAGTCTATTCTAAGCAAAATAAATTCTGGAGATACTAAATATTTCAAAGACACCAACAGTGAGAAATACTATTGGAAGGAGAGCTTTTGCTGCCCACTCAGAATGGAATATACACTCTCTTCTTAATGTTTATTTAAGCAATATCATAAAATCACAGCATGATGGAAATTCTCATGTATTTAAAAAAAAAAAAAAAAAAAAAAAACACACAACGACAAACTATTGAAGCTATTTTAAAAACAAAGAGTGCTATAACTTATGCTTTACAAACTAACTGAACACTTATTTCAAGTGCATTTTCTTGGCATATTTCGTATTTCCAGCTGGCTTATTTCGAGAAAGAGCAAAATCCTGCAACTTTAAAAGCTTGCTTGTTATCTACTGAACAGAAAAAAATATTAGTTGAACTGCTGCCTGTTTAAACCCAAAACCTCCCACTCCTACTATAACAGCAGATGTTCCCAAAGATATTAACTGGTGTGGCGGTAAGGAGAAGCAGGATCTATATGTTTGGATTTGTGTCATTGAATACATATAAGTTCTTACGCTTTCATCCACAACCAAGTGAAGTCCATCACCCCCTGCTGGAAAGATGTAGTGTTGCAGTGGTGTAGGTCGATAGTCTGTGTAGATTACATGGCAGGCCTGCAAGAAAAGAAAAATATATATTTTATCAATTAAAGAAAACAAGATCCATATGTAATTTACTATTGGCATTCATGTCAAGCTGCATTCAACAAATAGCTCTGTGTAAACTAGAATGAACTAGTATGCAGCTGTTTTTTAGTTGTAGTAAAAGATGCACACTACTTTCATGCAACAGTCCCAGCTAAGAAAGCACATGACTGTTTTTTGCATAATGTGTATATAAACAAGTTGTAAATACTGTGTACACAGGACTTACGTATCAAAAACATAAAACAAAGACCCAACCAGGCATTCTTAGTGTGGTACACATTGTAATCAGTACAAAAATCACTTGTATGAACAGAGTTTAACCCCTACATATTTGGCTTAGCAGTTTGCTGTACATTGAGTTTGAGAATGTATCCATATTAGAAGAGGAGTGAAATACCTGTTTGTGAAGATGGCAGATCCATTCAGCAAACTGCCGTGCATTGGGGATGGTGGCCGATAAAAACACATAGTGAACATTGTCGGGAAGAAGAATAATGGTTTCTTCCCAAACCACACCACGCTCTACAAGAAAAAGGCACAGTAGTTTAAAGGTTAAAGAAATGTAAAGCTAAAAGTATTACTAGTTAAATCTTTCTCTTGATATATTATGAATTAGTTGTTTGGAGTTAAATGCATCCTGGGAGTATTTTCATGAAATGAAGCATAATTAACTTTATTTATTATTACTACAGGTTGGTGCTGCTTTATCGGGTCACCTCAAGAGAAGCAAAAATATCCAGAATAAGCAGCTGTATCAATTAAAAGTTGTTTCTAAATAAAAAGATATGAAATCACACCATCAAAAACAAATCAGTTTTTTATTTCTATATGAAATGAAAAAAAATGAAATCGCATCTTTTCATAAGGCAAGACCCCTGCGATGCTGACACGCCAACTTTCTTTGCAACAGCAGCCGGAGAAACCACAGGAAACTCCAGCTCCTTCAAGAGTTCAACATGGTTTACACAAGTCACAAAGTGATCACTGCCCTGTGCTACGCAAACCTGTGTTCCTCTGAAAAGCGATCTCCGTTCAGTTTGAAAATACTGTATCCCAATTAAACTAAGTGACGTCCCAATTAAACAAAGAGCACTGGGAATAACCATCTCCCATCCCACATAAGCAGAAATCCTGATTATCAGTATCCCGATTCGGCGGTGCCAACTATTTGCCAATTTATTTACACTGTGCCTGCCCCATATGGAGGATTACGTTTTATTTCATTTTAATTCAAAAGGGTGCAGCTCTTGAAGTTATCTCGTCTGCACCATAGTATGTTAATGTTTGCTTCTTTCTTTTTAGGCGTTCATTTTCACAAACGCTGCCTGTGGATTTGTTATAGTGGTTGCGGTTTTGTTTCAGCTCTACTTTGTATTGTTGCTGAATTAAATTGTGCAGGGAACAATCAATACTTGCTCTTCATAAATCAAGTTAAAATCGCTCTATTCCAAACTGAGGTAAAACTAATAAATTCCAGCTGACAAACATTTTGGTGAATGCCTTCACCTGTTATTCTTTGAAGAGAAGGCATGACACACTGTTTGCAAATAGTAGTAAAATGGTTTGCTTTGCAGATGCAATACCTGAGTCTCTCATGTAATGGATTTCATCAAATACAACCCATGCTACTTCTCTCATCACCTCCGATCCTCTGTACAGCATACTTCTTAAAATCTGACGAAAAAAAACAAGAGATTAGATGTTTATAGGACTACCACACAATTGGGTGCAATAGAAATCCAGTAATTGGCAAAGCACTGCACTGAATAGTTATTAACCATTGTTTTAATGGGTATACAGTGGAAGTATTTCATTTTTTTTTTTTTTTTTTTTTTTTTTTTTTTACACCCCAAGTAAAACTGTGAAGACTGGTTCTGCAACATGAAGTTTCTTAGAAATCCACATTGTAATCATAGTGACATGGATGAATTCAATTTACTCCACCTTGTAGCTGAACCAAATATTCTATTCCAATAAAAGACGATGTTTAGTCCCACAAGGAGCGCACATATAGCTCTAAGGCACTATCACAGTGTAGAGGATGTATAGTGCAACATTTCATTACTCTGGAAATCACTATCTAGAAAAACAAACTGGTGAACTCATGCATTTTGGAGTGTACTCCCACTTTAAATAAAGACACCACACAATGGCTACAGATGGCAACAGATATGCAATAAGTAACAGAATTGCCTCAGACAGCCTTTGAAGAAGAATGACACATGTTTCAAATAAAGCTAAAAGTAGATCTAAACCAGTGCTGTCAGCAAGTGTATATGGCTTATGCTCAACAAGGCGGTTGTGAGGAGCACATTACCTCTGTGGTCATGATAAGACATGAAGCTGTAGGGTTAATGGTGACATCACCAGTCATTAAGCCCACATCGTTGAACTCCTCATACATCTCTCTGTATTTCTGGTTGCTCAAGGCCTTAATAGGACTGGTGAATATCACTCGCTGCTTCTCCCTCAAAGCAAGGGCAATAGCATACCTACATGGAAGAGAAATGAGCAACTGTAAATTCTTATATTCTACAAGTTACAACACATAAGGTTATCTCTGTCTATTATAACATATAATGGTAACACTGTGATAAAAAAATGACTTACTCGGCACATACTGTTTTTCCTGCTGAAGTATGGGCAGATACCAAGACAGACTGGTTATTGTCAATGCATAAAATAGCCTCCCTCTGAAAAGGATCTAGAATGAAGGGATACTCCTATAAAAAAATTTAAATTTAAAAATGTCAAAAGCCAGAGTCAAATATGGTTTCAAAGTAAACTACACCCTCCAGTGGCTGGCAAATGCTTATACCAGTGGTTTTCAACATTTTGTATAGAGGTTTCAGCTCAAGTACCCCTCTACAAGTTGCCATAAAAGGCAGAATAATCTGATTAACCCCCCCCCCCGAAAACTGTATTTACATGACTTTTGATATTGGAATTAGTTTTCCGAAAAATATCAGAACAAGAAGCCCCCATTCAAAAACCCTGATTTATACTCATTTTTTATCTGTACCTTCCCAATCAGGTTTAACCCTTGAAATTCTCACCTGATAACATGAATATTACATTTATTCACGGAACCACAGCAGTCAAGTAAGACATTCAAAAGGGTTCTCAGTAGTTTTGAACCTACTTATTGGTTTTAGGATGTTATCTAGTGCAGCCTCTGTGACAGCAATTAATATTGCTATTAACATTAAAGCCCGATTAAGATCAGAAAAATGTAACGTTATTCCTATTAAGTTAAACATTTAATCAAAGGAATTTATATATGACCCACTGCTTTCTTGCAGACTGTTCATATTTGAATAAGCATTTGCTCAACTTTCATATGAAATAATGTTCCTATCAGGCATAGTCTGAAGACAAAGATTACTCCCGTAAATCAAGGTTCTTCTGGGCCATAATGGACATAAACACTCACCTTTGGTATGAGTGGAGTCCATTATTGCCCAATCAAGAAACAATGTTTTAAAATATCTGGAAATTAGCAAATTTAACAGATAACAAAAACAGAAGTATACTAAATGTTTAATACCTTTGCTGCTTTTCCAACACGAGGTTTCAACTGAGTATACTCTTCATCTGCTGGCAGAGCCACCTAAATACAGAAATATTGAGGGCATAACCAAACATTCTTTGAACAATTCTTTGCACCTAAAGGAGAGGGCTAAAAAAAAAAAAAAAAAATCATACAGCTCTAATGTTAAGAATTTGATTTTAAGGATATCACTACTTAACTAATATGCAGTACAAGACAGTATCTTTTACCACTGTGGCTTTAGTGTTTCATTTAAATCAGTATTTTTTAACATAAAATAACGATGAAAGGTGGTATATCAGAAGTGTAACGGGTTGTAATGGATCACCACAGATTCATGTGGGGTGTGGTGTTCGAATATGGCTTTGAAATCGCACAACTGTGATCCATATACCATAAACCTTCCCATTATGTTTTGTTGTATATGAACCCTGATGCACTTGTCTTGTTTTGTTTTAAACCTGAATAGTACTGTTCAATTTTTTATCACCATTAATTGGATAATTGCATCACTTTGGTGCACTGACTTACCTCATGTGTACAGCCTTCTACAGTCTCCACCTGTTCCACCTTAACTTTGGGCATGAGATCTGCAAGACTGAAATTGATTTCTCAGGTTATACACCAATAGTAAACTAGCATATGGACAAAGCCCAGTAATATCCCCATGTGGACATCCTACATGTGAAGCAGGGGTCTCAAAAAGGAAACACTGTTCAAAGTTCCACATTAAGCTATGAATGTAAACTTCAGTATAAAACTTGACTCCAGTCCAGCTTGTGTTAACTCTTATACAAAATTAAATGTATACAAATATTCAAAATTTGAATTCTGTATTTTCTTAAATTCCTGTTTTGTTAAAATATAAAAATAAAAAAGACATACACACTTATGAACCAACTCTTTGTACACTGTGGCAGCAATACTGAATTATTAGGGCTACAACATAACTGTCGCTTTCATCATCATGTGTGTAGACAAGGCATTATTTTTTACATTTTATTTTGCCTCTGTTTATTCTATTATATGCATATCTGAATGAAAGAAAAAGAAAACACCTTTTGAATAAAATCATGATACACAAATTTTTAATGCCCCCATTGTGTGAGCAAATATCACTAGCATGTATCAACTGAAGCAAATACAGTAAAAAAAATAAATAAAAAAATACATTATATATGACCTTACTTTATTTCTTCTGCAGATATCGTCTCAAGCTTTGGCTTCTTCCCAAATATTATTTCATCATTTCCATCGTTCTCCAGGTCACGCTTGCTTTTTGCAATATTATCTGCTTTAGGTTTGCCATGTGGAGATTTCCTTTAAAAAATAAAAATAAACGTATATATACTGTGCAGTACAAGGTAATGTACTGATATTTAAATAAAATACTACATTGATTTTATACATTTAACTAATGAATTATAATTGTAATGGTAAAAAACAAGAACAAATAACTATTTGGATAAAGCTGGCTATTTAGAATCATATGTCAATAACAAAATTGGTGAAAATGTGACTTAAAGCAACTGGTGTTATTAATGCCACTCTTACGGAAAGATGATTTATGCCTGTAATATCCTGACTGCTACTATTTGTAATTAACCCTAGGATAAAGTGTAATTATGGCGCTGTTGTCCCTGTAGCTCTTTAAAAAAATGCTGAAGTGAAACGATGGTGTCTTTTGGGCTTTATGTTAGGATTAACTAAACAAACAAAGCTATCCTGTGCTTTTAGTTGTTATTTTTAACCGCTACCAATATAACACTTATCTTTGGGTAAATTGTTTCTTGATTGTTTCAAGCATTTCAGTGTTTTACTGAACGGTTTTCTTACTTCAAAAGATTCCATAGCAGTAGCTTTGTTTATTTTGGACACTGGATTTTACAGGACCATGGCATGGCGGGACAAATGCGGTCTGCAGTTATTTAACTTAACCCGTGTTATAGACTATATGCATTGTAAAATTACTAACATCTTACTTAAAAAAAATAAAAATAAAAACAGCTTTGGAGTAGCAACTGGTATTTACAGCGTGCGTGTACTGCTGTGTACACAACTATGAACTGATTGGGATTACCGGTAGGTTACTGTCTACGTCACATATGTGATTTTGAGTACAGTGGTAGTAGTGCTCAGTGATAGAAGTCAAGTATATTATTCATTAAATGTTAACACCTGAAAATGACTATTACTGGGACTGATTAGAATTTGCTTTAAAAAATAAAGACACAACAACACGTGTTGTAGCAGTGCTACAAACGCGCATCTTCCTCTTCGACTGTACAGACACACACTGGATGTTACCGTTGTCCAAGCAGGAATACTAAACAAACACCACAACATGTGTGAATATCTTTCCATACCCAGGCCTGCTTCCACTGTTGGCTTCTTTTCGTTTCTTGGTGCTTGCATTTTCCTCTTGTTCAAACACGCTGAACAAATCGTCTCCAAACGCGTCCGCCATCTTTCCAGAGAGAAACACAGTACACAAATTCCCGAAATGCACTTCAAGTGGACTTGAATCAACCGGCAGCCAGAGAGGATGATGCTTTGTATTAATTTAAATAAAGCGAGTTTAGGAACATTTTTGTAAAATAATCACTTTACAATCTACAATTTCAATTGACGGGCATTTTCAACATGTTTCAACTTAATTTCCATTTATTTATTTTAGCCTCTCACGACCCTTTCCCAGTCTGACTCGCAATTAATACGTAAGTTCCTGCAAGTTGACATTTGAACTGTTTTTGCACATTTCAAAGACGTGCTAGAGCGCCAGTGCTTGCGTTTTAAAATGACAAATAAATTATGATATTGATATATGTTTCATATAAAATTTGAAACCGTGAAAACAGAGTTATTTTAACACCCGTCCCTTTCTCAGACTCAAAATAATGTAATTGCAATGTAGCTTGTTAAAAAAAAAAACATGCCTGTGAGTTGACTGCATATGGGAATATTTGTTTTCTTGCTGTGTGCAATACAGAGAGGCCTGCAACGCTACATAACATTAGAGTACGCTACCGTTTAATATTTTTGAAAGGTAGCCGATAATACAT